>NC_068417.1:15679363-15869363 GCF_023724105.1 Carassius gibelio | reverse complement strand
TGTGTGAAAGAAGAAAGTTGCACTGTAGTTTCCACAAGTGTAATGGGTGCCGACATTAACAGACAGTTTTGGAAAACAAACAAACAAACAAAAAAAAAACCTAAGCTATTTTTGATTGTTTGAAAAACCTACTTTTTCGAACTCGTCCTAGACGGTTAGTCCGAATTTCACGAAAATTGGCTCAGACCATCTTCAGACAATGCTGGCTAAAAGTTATGGAATTCAAGTTGATTCGTCTAACCATTCTCAAATAACACGTGAACAAATTTGACAAAGCACGCAAATATGCATGTGAGGCAACATTTTGGCAACGGTTTGGTGTATTGAGACCAAACTTGGTGTGTGTTATAACAAGCATGACCTGAGCCGACCTGCAGTGTTTCGACGCAGTGCCACCTAGTGGTCAGGAGATATGAAAAATGCATATTTTTGCTTATAACTTCAGAATGGTTTGGCCAAAAATCGGTTTCGGTGGGTCATGTCGAGTCGAATGATATCCAATTTTCCCGTGTCAGCCATTTTAGGCGTTGGCCATTTTGAATAGTTTAAAAATGCTGTATTTTTTTAACGCATTACCGTATCATTACGAAAATAATTACAAATATAGCTGCAAGCAGCAATAACGGGGCCAAGCACTACAGAAGCAAGCTTCAGACGAACTGCAGGAATGAGTAATTAATACAGTTTTAAGATTATTTTAGGCAAAATGGCTTGAAAACAATAAACACAACAACTAGTAATAGGATTTATTGGCTTATCACGTGTAACCAATAGGTGGCGCTGTTACCAAATTAGTTTGGAATGGTCAGTGTGAGGTGACGATGACACATACAAAGTTTGGCGCAAATATGTCAAAGCTTTGCAGAGATACAGCCTCAAATGCATTTTGGCACCGTTCCAGCAGATTTGTTGATGTGCTAAATGAGAACCGTTTCGTATATCGACACGAAATCCATAACATTTTGCCAGGATGGTCTGAAGATGATCCACGTCAAATTTGGTGAAAATCTGACTAACGGTCTAGGAGGAGTTCGACAAAGTAGGTTTTCAACATTAATCAAAATGGCGGACAAGAAGTTCAGCCAAATAAGGAAAACTTGGTATCTATGTTCTCGGCCTGACCCAAGGAATCTATTAAGATCAGCGTCATGTCAATAGCCAGATCTTTTCAAAAGTTATTAGCCTTTATGTAAATTGAGTTATAACTTTTGACCACTAGGTGCCACTGTTTCAAAATATTTTGAGTACCTTCAGGGGATGGTGTTGTTGGCACATTCCGAGTTTCGTAATATTACACAAATGCATTTGTTTAGTATAGCATTTTATTTCACAAAACTGTATTGAAGTCAATGGGAATTTCATGTTTTGTTCTATTATAGCGCCACCAAGAGGTTCAGTCCCACCATTTTTTACATGTGTCCTCAGAGTGAGCCCATACATATGTGTGTCAATTTTGGTGAAAATATCTCAATTCACTTCGGAGTTATAGACATTTATATGAAAAAGCATGTAAAAAATGACTGACTCTTGACTTTGATTGAATATTACTACCCCTTACTATCAATATTTTTGCATTTGGGCATTGGCGTATAGCTATCGACCTATGTTTCCGAACTTCTGCCGGTAGTTTCGTCTCGATCAGACAAGCGGTTTCGAAGATATAGCCAAATGTTTTTTAAGCGCTAAATCACAACGCTACACAAACCGTAAGGCGAAATCTAGCATGTTTGGTATCATAGGACTCGGTAAGGTTTCAGGAGTCCAATTTGATGAGTCTGGTGAAAATAAGTCGATCACACCCAAAGTTATAAGCATTTAAAAAAAGATCACCACTAGGTGGCGCTGTTTCGAAACTTCTCACGCTCCTTCAGGACATTGTGCTGATGACCCATACCAAGTTTCGTAAAAATCCGTTGATGCATTCTTAAAATACAGCATTTTAGCACAAAATTCAAAATGGCCGACAGTCAAAATGTCCGAAATGGTAAAATTGGATATCAGACGACTCGGCATGTTGCCCTGAATCTAACAAGACCATTGTTATAATTTTTGGACAAACTGTTCAGAAGTTATAAGCAAAAAGAGCAGTTGTTCATATCTCCGGACCAGTAGGTGGCGCTGCGCCGAAACGCAGCATGTAGCCTCAGGTCATGCTTGTTATGACATGTACCAAGTTTGATCTGAATAGGATAAGTCGTTGCAGAGATACAGCCTTACGACTGTTTTTGTAAGCGCTACATAAAATTTGTTAGAGCGTTTATCAGAAACGGTTTGACGAATCAATTTGAATTCCATAACTTTTGGTCAGCACTGCCTGAAGATGAGCTGGTTCAATTTTCGTGTGAATCGGACAAACCGTCTAGGACGAGTTCGAAAAAGTAGGTTTTTCAAAAAATTCAAAATGGCGGCCATATTTATATGACGGAAAATGACGACATAGGGTCCAATCGAATCGGCATGAGCTCGGAAATCAGAGGAAAAAAGAATTTTGTTGATTGGCCTTACGGTTAAAAAGTTATTAACAAAATTAAAGTGAAATTTTGGACAGTTGGTGGCGATAGAGGGAATGTCTGAGACACACCAAAATTGGTGTAATTAATGTTGGCACTGTCCTCTATCAGAATGTCAAACCAAAACAACTTTCCCGCAATCGGTTCTATGGGCTGCCATAGACCCCCAGTCAGAAGAATAATAAATATAGCTGCAAGCAGCAATCACGGGGCCAAGCATTCCAGCGGCAACATCAGGAGCTAAGCATATGTAGCATCAGACCAAATGCAACAATGAATAATGAAATTAATAATTGCATGATTGTAATTGAAATGGCTGAAAATCGTTAATAAAAGTTCCACAGCGAGGAGCTAAGCATGGCATGGAGCATCAGACCAAATGCAACGAGTAAGAAAAGCAATTATTGGAAGAGTGTAATTGAAACAGCCAGTAAAACTCCAGTAAAATGATCCATTATCATTTTTGGAAAATAGGTGGCGCTGTAATCAAATCGCTTTGTTGTGTTCTGTGGGAGGTGACAATGTTGTGGGCAATTTCTTTCAAAATACTTACAGACCTTTAGGGCAATGAGTCGAACATGCCCACCGAGTTTCGTTCCGATCGACTTCCATTAACCTTGTCAAATAGGTGCTTAAAGTTGTTTGGCCAATGGCGGCCATGTTTTTTAAGATAAGTGAAATTCCTCATAGAGCACTTGTGCCACATTGGGCCATATCAATTTTCAAGTTGATTGGATCAACGGTTGCTTAGTTATAGCCATTTGATTTTTTTTCATCCTGTAGCGCCACCAAGTGGCAGATATGGAAAAAAAAATAATAATTTGACTAAAGTTTTTGTTCATGCATATGAGTTCTGAGTTTGGTGAAGATATCTCATTTTGTTCCCGAGTTATAGCCTTTTTCGTAAAATTGGTCCACGAATTTGAATGTTTTGGGTCACCTGGTTTTTTGTTCAGTCTTGATCAAACCACTGCAATAATATTCTCTGGACTCTCTAGATCAATTATTTTCAAAAATATGTTGCATTTTGTCCTTTGGTTAGCTATAAGAGGTCATTTAGGAAAGGGCCGTGGCCACATGTAACCTAAAGCCTATAAAACTGAAACAAAAACTCAAAACTTTATGAAACTTGGTTATAACATGTGAAAGATGACCCACCAAGCATGCAAAGTTTCATTAAGATCAGAAAATAGCTGGTGCTATAACAGTTAAAATGGCCTAAAAAACAAAAGATTTCTGTTGTGAATGGCATTAAACTGCAAAAAAAAAAAGGGGTAATATAATCACACATGCATTAGATCTGTATTTTTTCTAAACAATCATGCAAAATTTAACAGAGATTAGGTAAAAAAGAACACTGTAATATTTATAAAGCTTCAAAACCCAGTGTTGAATAAAAAATTGCAATTATAACCACTAGATGTCACCGGAAGACCACTAATGAGCTCACTAAAGACTAAAACATTACAGTTTATGGGCTTGTTGAGGGATTCATCTAGAAAAAATGTATATTACTATTATTTAATATTACTGTTCAAGCATTTCAGATCACATTGAGTTTACCAATTTATTCATACAGATATATATAATGTTTATAATTATGCCAGATTATGATTGCAATGAAACCTGAAAAATGACATAGAAGCCCATAAAAACAGAAGACTTGCAATAGGTTTTATCACCCATCATTTATTTTAATTATCTATATATATATAACAAAATGTGTGCATCTGTGTGTGGGTTTAAGCATGCTTATTGAGTATTAATATAGTAGTTTAAACATTTCATGTTTGTGTGTGTCTGTTATTCTGTTCTATTCTTTTACTGTCAGCCATATCTAGGTTATTTAAAATCAATGCAGTACTATTATCTAGACTGTGAAATTATACATAAATTGCGTATGCTTCTTTGGAATGAAATTAAGACAACATATAACAGTTATAAAGGTTAAAGAGACAGTGTTGTATGATAAATTGCATTTACGACCACTAGATGTCACTGGAAGACCACTAATGGGCTCACTAAAGACTAAAACATTACAGTTCATTGTCTCGATGATTGATTCATCTAGAAAAATATATATTACTATTATTTAATATTACTGTTCAAGCATTTAAGATCACATTGAGTGAAAGTTTAACAATTTATTCATACATGTATATCAAATGTTTACTATTATGTCAGAATATGAATGCAATGAAACCTGACATAGAAATGTAAGAAAAGAAGTCTTTCTGTGAGTTGTGTGTCACCTATAATTTATTTCAAATATCTACATACAACAAAATGTGTGGGCATGTACTTCTCTGTGTGTGTGTGTGTGTGTGTGTGTGTGTGTGTGTGTGTGTGTGTGTGTGTGTGTGTGTGTGTGTGTGTGTGTGTGTAATCATGCTTATTGATTATTCATATAATAGTTGAACCATTTCATTTCTGTGTGTGAGTGTCTGTGAGCCTATTCTCCATGTTAGACAATGGCACACACAAGTTTGGCTTAATTACAACAAAGCTTTGCAGAGATATAGCCTCAGACTCATTTTGTGAAGATGCCTGACATCTGAAGTAGCGCTGTACAAAAACGGTTTCGTCTATTGACACGAAATCCATAACTTTTTGTCAGCACGGTCTGAAGATGATCTGATTCAATTTTGGTGAAAATCAGACAAACGGTTGAGGATGAGTTTAAAAAAAAAAGGTTTTCAACATGAATCAAAATGGCGGACAGGAAGTTTTGCTTAATATGACATAATTGGTATGTATGTTGTCGGCATGTCCCAAGGAACATTTTGAGACAGGTTTCATGATAATAGGCTAATGCAATCAAAAGTTATTAGCATTATTGGAAATGTAATAATTAGCGGTTATTGATTGGTTTATTACTCTTGACCAATAGGTGGCGCTGTGACCAAAATGATGTGGCGTGGTCAATGTGATGTGACAATGTCACATATTAAGTTTTGTGTAAATATCTCCAACCTTTGCAGAGATACAGCCTCAGATGCAGTTTGGCATCTTTCCAGCAAATTCGTTGGTACGCTAATTGAAAACGGTTACGTGTATCGACACAAATTCCATAACTTTTTGCCAGCATGGTCTGAAGATGATCCAAATCAAATTTGGTGAAAATCTGAGCAACGGTCTAGGAGGAGTTCGAAAAAGTAGGTTTTCAACATGAATCAAAATGGCGGACAGGAAATTTTGCCAAAATTGACAAATGGGGTATCGGTGTTCTCGGCATGACCCAAGGAATCTATCAACATCAGTTTTGTTACAATAGGCTAATGTATGAAAAAGTTATTAGCATTTTTCGAAAAATCGTTATAACTATTGACCACAAGGTGGCGCTGCCCCCAATTTTTTTGTGTACATTCAGGGCATGGAGCCGGACATTTTTGTAATTATTTGCGAAACGATACGGAACTTCATTCTTAAGATACAGCAATTTACAACTAAATTCAAAATGGCCGACGCCCAAAATGGCCGAATTGGGAAAATTCGGTATCATTCGACTCGGAATGATGCACTGAATCTAAAGACACCACTTTTGTGATTTTTGGCAAAACCGTTCAGAAGTTATGAGCAAAAACATGCATTTTTCATATCTCCTGACCACTAGGGGGCACAGCGCCGAAACACTGCAGGTAGTCCCAGGGAATGGTTGTTATAAGACCCACCAAGATTGGTCTCAATAGGCCAAACCGTTGCAGAGATATAGCCTCACGTTCATGTTTGCGTGCTTTTCGAAGAATTCGTTCATGAGCTATTCGGAAACGGTTTGAGAAATCAACTTGAATTCCATAGCTTTTTGCCAGCATGGTCTGAAGATTATCTGATTCAATTTTCGTGACAATCGGTGCAACGGCCTAGGACGAGTTCGAAAAAGTAGGTTTTACGAACAATTGACGATAGCGAAAAAACTAAACCTTGCGATTTTTTTTTTTTGTTTTTGTTTTTTTTTTTTAATTTTGGTGTCCATTCGACTCTGCATGAGCCAAGGAATCACAGGAAAAAAGAATTTTCATTTTGTGGCTTACGGTTCAAGAGTTATTAGCATCAAGTTTTTGAAAGTTTAGACAATTGGTGGCGCTAGAGAGTTTGAGTTAGAGACTTCAAATTTGCTACGGTTAATGTTCAGACAGTCCTCTATTAGTGTGCCAAATTATACAACTTTCCCGCAATCGGTGGGACTTGGGGTGGAAGAAGAAGAATAATAATAACGCCAACAAACACAATAGGTGCCTTCGCACCTTCGGTGCTTGGCCCCTAATAACGCCAACGAAAACAATAGGTGCCTACGCACCTTCGGTGCTTGGCCCCTAATAACGCCAACGAAAACAATAGGTGCCTACGCACCTTCGGTGCTTGGCCCCTAATAATAATAAGAACACCAACAAAAACAATAGGGTCCTACGCACCTTCGGTGCTTGGCCCCTAATAATAACGCCAACAATTACAATAGGTGCCTACGCACCTTCGGTGCTTGGCCCCTAATAATAATAAGAACACCAACAAAAACAATAGGGTCCTACGCACCTTCGGTGCTTGGCCCCTAATAACGCCAACGAAAACAATAGGTGCCTACGCACCTTCGGTGCTTTGCCCCTAATAATAACGCCAACAAACACAATAGGTGCCTTCGCACCTTCGGTGCTTGGCCCCTAATAACGCCAACAAACACAATAGGTGCCTTCGCCACCTTGTGGTCAAGAGTTATAATGAAATATCTAAAAAATGCTAATAACTTTTAAAAAAAATTTCTATTAAAATGGTCACCCTATATTCTGTGGGTCATGCCGAGAGTATTGATACCAATTATGCGAAAATTGGCCATACTTCCTGTCCACCATTTTGATTAATGTCTTAAGCCTACTTTTTGAACTCCTCCTAGACCGTTAGTCCGATTTTCACCAAATTTGACGTGAATCATCTTCAGACCATGCTGGCAAAAAGTTATGGATTTCGTGTCGATATACAAAACGGTTCTCATTTAGCGCATCAATGAATATGCTAGAAGGGTGCCAAAATGCATTTGAAGCTGTTTCTCTGCAACGCTTTGACATATTTGCACCAAACTTTGTATGTGTCATCGCCACCTCACACTGACCATGCCACATAAATTTGGTAACAGCGCCACCTATTGGTCAAGAGTAGTAAACCATTCATTAACCATGAATAATTACACTTTAAAAAATGCTAATAACTTTTTTTTGCATTAGCCTATTTGAATGAAACCGGGCTCAAAATATTCCCTGGCTTATGCCGATAACATAGATACCAAATATGCCAAAGTAAGCTGAAATTCCGGTCCGCCATTTTGATTTGTTGAAAACCTACTTTTTCAAGCTCCTCATCAACCGTAGGTCCGATTTTCACCAAATTCAAATCAGATGATCTTCAGACTATGCTAACACAAAGTTATGGATTTCGTGTCGCTAGACAAAACCATTTTCGCATACCAAAGCGACGAATTTGAGACACAATGACAAAATGACACTTGAGGCTGTATCTCTGGAATGCTTTGGCATATTAACACCAAACTTTGTGTGTGTCATTGAAAAGTCACACAGAGTACACCAAATTGATTTTATAACAGCGCCACCAATTGGTCAAAATAGGGGAAGTCGTGGCCTAATGGTTAGAGGGTTGGACTCCCAATCGAGGGGTTGTGAGTTCTAGTCTCGGGCCGGACGGAATTGTGGGTGGGGGTAGTGCATGAACAGCTCTCTCTCCACCTTCAATACCACGACTTAGGTGCCCTTGAGCAAGGCATCGAACCCCCAACTGCTCCCCGGGTGCCGCAGCATAAATGGCTGCCCACTGCTCCGGGTGTGTGCTCACAGTGTGTGTGTGTTCACTGCTCTGTGTGTGTGCATTTCGGATGGGTTAAATGCAGAGCACAAATTCTGACTATGGGTCACCATACTTGGCTGAATGTCACTTCACTAAATTGATAAGCCAAGTAATCATGCAGCTAGAGGTGGCATTTGTGAATTATTATTATTATTTTTTTTTTTTTTAGCAATTTCAAATAAAATAATCCTAAAATTGCTGTTATTGCTCATTAATGCATTTGGTGTGATGCTCCATGCAATGCTAAGCTCCTACATTTGCCGGTGGAGTGCTTGGCCCCGTAATTGCTGCTTGCAGCTATATTTTTTTATTATTATTATTAACAGACTATATTACAGTACCTGTGAAACCGTGAACGGCTAGTGATAACATTAACTAGCTAGGTAGAGGTGACTTGATTCAGTGGCATGAATCTACCGTGAACCAAATTAATCTCAAAATCATGAAGTTTAGTACTGTTTTCCGAGCTCACTCACTTTGGGCTTGTAGCCGAGGCCGTTTGCTGGCATCAGGAGGAGGGCTGCGGTCTTGACGGCGCTTAAAAAAATTGCCGGATATCCATTTTTGAATCTTGATGCAGTCTGTCGTTCATGAACGTTTCGTTCATTTTGAACGAATCTTTATTATGACTCGGGACTACTGACTGAGTTGTCTCAGAGAGTGATTCGTTCATTTTGTGTTGACTGCACATGTGCATTACGCAACATAAGGGTTCTGAATCGACAGGTGAGGTCCGAGTCTTTTATTCTTCCTGTCAGTCCCATAGAGACGGAAAGAGAAAAGATTAGTTAATTTTGCTGAACGAGACTCAAAGATCCATGTCACAAAAATTATCCGAACTTTTCACTACTACTGGCAACACCACAAGCAATTGGTCAACACTAACAAGTTGCAGCGTAATATGTAAGACTCCATCTTAGGTTTAACAAAAAAAGAACCTATGAAACTAATAATTAACAATATGAAACTAAAACGACAAACTTAATTTAAAATGGTTTAGGAACTTTAGACTATTTACAGGTTGATAAACTCAATTTAGAGGTGGATAAACGCTATTTCTGAATTTTATATATATATTAATTACTATTTTAATAAATAAAATCACCTGCCAGCTAAAAGAGGCAGGTGAAAGAATTTGATTGAATGAGTTTAACAGATAACATTTGTCTGTTTAATTGTTTTTATAACATACACATAAATCATAACCTGATTTTTGCAAGAATTGTAAACCCGATGATCTATGGTTAACAATGATTTTTGATGTTTCCTGCTTCTGATGTATTCTGAACCCGTTCTGTATGATGTCAAGAAAGTCTTCCAGCATACTGTGTATAACAAAGGAAGAGAGGAATAAATTATCTGTATTATTATATTACAGTTCCTAAACATTTGTATATTTCTCTTTACTACAGAAGCTCTGTCCTGAGACGCTCTCCAGTTACGTTGAGACAACCCAATCTTCCACAATGGACTACAAATAGGATGAACTGTTTCCAGTTTCAGCAAAACAGCAAGGATTCATTAATAGATGACTGCACCTTAGCACTCTTCACTAACACTGCCTGCCTCATCTGGGCCACAGAGAAAACAATGTTACTGCCTGTACATGGCACAGTTAACGGTTCGGAGCATTTAGCTGGAGTTCTGACTTTGAAAAACCTTTTTGCTTGGGTCGTTCTGCACTACTTTAGCACCCCAAATGTACATTTTCTACTTGGTTATTTGCTTAAACAACACTGTGATAAGACTAATTAATATCTATGGGTGTAATAGTTCTCATGAGAATGATCTACTGATTGATGCGATAGAAGAGAAAATTCTGCTGTGGTTTAATTCATACCCAAATGCCTTAGTTTTCATTGGTGGGGACTTTACTATTGTACCTGATAATAATCTTGATAGACTGCCACCTAAACAGACTGCCTCTGCTAATTCTAAATTAAATATATTAATGGATACATTTGGTAGTTATGATATTTGGAGGAAAACATTTCCGACTACTAAATCCTATACTTGGCAACTCTTATTCAGTCCCCTCTATCTTCAGTTATCTCTTCAAAACCTAGAGCCTCTTATTGGAAACTTAACTCTTCTTTGCTTAAGCATGATCAATTAAGGAAAAACATTTTATATTTGATTTAATATTACTGGATCAAAGCACCTTTTATTTATTTATATAGCGCTTTAAACAAAATACATTGCGTCAAAGCAACTGAACAACATTCATGAGGAAAACTGTGTCAATAATGCAAAGTGACAGTTAAAGGCAGTTCATCATTGAATTCAGTGATGTCATCTCTGTTCAGTTAAATAGTGTATGTGCATTTATTTGCAATCAAGTCAACGATATCGCTGTAGATGAAGTAAAAAGCACAAAAGGAAAATAAATACGTCTCAATTGGGAAATACTTGAACATGAAATAAGCAAGTGTGCTAGGAATTTTTGCAGCCTTCTATGCTAAATGTAAAAGCATTGAAGAGGAGACTGTCACTTCCAAAATAATGACTCCCTCAGGTAAAATGCAGGTTGTTTTGTCAAAAGCTGAATTGGCAGAATTTATTGATCTGCAAACTCGGTTAGATTTAGTGTATAAGAATAAGGCAGAGGACACTTTCATTAGCTCTAGAAAAAGGTGGTCACACAAACACACAGGTGTAGTCATCCCATGAGACTTTGCCATTGTGATGGATGCCATTCCCAGTGGAACTATTGCACTTTTGAAAAACTCAGGTGATTCTTAACTCTCTTCTACATCCTGGATACATCCTTGTGAGACAGCAATAGTTAAGATCTGTTTTTTATCTATAGATATACTATAGTCCCTCTCGAATAGAAAGATTAGACAACATTTTCAGAAAGATATTACTGTACCTTAATGTCCTATTGGAGTAAATGTTTTAATGATATTCCTTGGAAAAAAAATGTGTTCTCGATCCAACAAATATCTAATCACTAATAAGGTTAAAGAGGTATCATTCGCTACATCAATTTTACCCAGTCAATCTTTTTATCCCCCCAAAAAAAAAAAAAATGTTTCCCGAGTTGGATCCCCTATAGCTCCTTCTGTGGAGTGGAAGAGGAATCCATAACTCTTTTTTTGGATTGTGTTTATTTGTATGTGCTTCTTAATAAATACATTTTTCTTTAGGGTTTAAAGATGTCTTATTTGGTTTTTATAACTCTGACAAAAATCTAAAAAACAAGTATTTTTTTTTCAAAGCTTTAAAGTCAGTTACAATGTGCACAAAGTATAATATTTATGCTTTTTTTATAATGAAAACAAAAGGGACTCGAGGCATTTTTATCTCTCTTGAATTTATATTAAATTATGTTACCCCTGGCTCAATTATTATTATTTTTTAATGTTTTTTTCATTACTTTATTTTTTATTATTTTGTTTTACTTTTGTCTATTTTACTTGATTTTTACTGTACTTGCTCTTTGTCTACGTTTAATAATTATATTGTTGTTTTTGTTTTGTTTGAAACTGTATTTGCTGTTATGTTTGTTCAATAATAACAATAACAATAAAGTGCAGTGTGGCCGCCCCTTTATGTTTAATTTGCCAGTTTACTCAAGGATAAACAGCGCCATCTGCTGAGAGGTAGTGAGCCACCCTCCTTTCCAGTCATCGACCCCACAACAACCAAAAAAAAAGAGCGTTTTGTAGGCGTGTTCCACCGTCTATGACTTCAAAGTGCCACTAATCGATCACGCGGTAGTTTGAATTCACACGGAAGCGCTGCACACTTTTACTTTCGTTTATTAAGATTCGTCTTGCTTTTCGTTTAATTGAGCTTATTTTATGTCATAAATGATGAAAATGAATGTTTTGAGTATGTTATTTCTTTCGGTCGTGCTTACTGGTAAGACATTTTGTTACAATCTCTTTTTGTCAGTTTGTGTCATTTTTGTGATCTTACTCTCAGCAGACGTCCATTTGCTTTTTATCTGAGGTTGAAGACATGTTATAGTTTTAGATGAGCAAATCACTGCTTGATTATGGACCATGGTTATGGATTATGGTTTAAAGCAAGTTACAACACTTTTACTACAGTAAAACCATGGATAGTTTTTGTAAGGGTCAACAGCAGTTTTCTGGATGGAAGTCAGGATTTCGTGACATTGCGCAGCTGACTGAATCGATGAAATATGCATTTGTTAACCTGTTACCTATGTTTACCTGTTATAAAAACAAACTATGGATTTATAAAAGGAAAAGTAGATGACATAGTGTTACTGTAGTAAAAACACGCAGCCTTCATTTTGTCAGAGACTCGCTGATGTCTTGTTTGATGAATGTAATTATTTCCTCATTTGTTTTTATCATTATTGGGTCTCATTCATGAAACACGAGCAGAACGAATTTTTGTGTAAATCGCGTGTAAAGTGGTTTTGGCGTAAATCTTCGGATTCATTAAAACGTTCGTATTTTCCAAATGTTAGTTGGTACGAAAGAAATCTACACCTGCTCCCAGCCACCCGTAAATAGTGCGTTTAACGTCTGAACGTTTTGCTCATTAATACGGCTGCATTTTAATTCATAATCGGGTACATATTTACACAGCATTTTGAAAAAAAAAATATTATATATATTAATTACATACGGTTTTTCTTTTAACTTTTATTATGAGAGCCAGTAATAGCCCTTACGGAAATTAACCATGGTTTTACTACAAATGAAACCAAAAAACCATGGTTACTATAGTTAAACCATGGTAACCACAAATTAACCATGGTTTTGCTATATTAACCAGTTTAACCACGGTATATGTAGTAAATCTGTGGTTAGACAAATGGGAGTCAATACGCCAAAAAACCATGGGTTACTACAGTTTTACTATAATAAAACCATGGTAATTTTTCGTAAGGGAGGATCTGTAATATGCTGCCAAACTTCCTTTTTTAGGACCTGATACGCCACTAGTAGCCTACGCTTGAAAATAAAATGTGGCGTTTTGAATGAACTTCTGATAATAAAACTTCAATTTCTGCAGCTGAGAAATGTTTCTTTCTCAGTCGCTTTTGAGAAGACATGTTGAAATCCTTCGTTTGGTGTCATAATATGATGCTCATATATAGTTGTCAGTCGGATTTAATGGGCGGGATTTATGGTAATTGAGAGTGAGCGTGCACGCGCGTCCCATTTACGACTGATTGGAATTCATTAACACACACACACATTTCACTATCACATCTGACGTTTACGAAGTTTTTGTGAATCAGGAGAAGAGTTTTCGGGAAGTTCTCTTTACGCGCAAATCACTCAGATATTTACTCGTATATTTACGAATGTTTCATGAATGAGACCCATTGTCTCGTAGACTTTGGAAATGTGATTTGATTTCTTATTTGACTTTATTAGCGGAATGAATGTAAATGTTATATTCTAGTCGAAATGCAGTAGGTCAACTTAATATAAATACATCATGAATATATCAGGTCAGCTGCTTCTCTAAAGCAAACACAAACATTGATCACGGTGCTTCATGTCTCACTATCCCAGCTTGAATTATAATTATTTTGGTATTTTCTTCTCCAGGTGTTCACAGTGTTGGTGCAGATGTTGTGTCAGTGAATGTGACGGAGGGAGATTCAGTCACTCTACACACTCGTGTTAAAGCAGACCGAGATGTAGATATAAAATGGTATTTTAATGACACTCGAATCGCACTAATGACTGGAGATCTCAGTAAGATCTGTACAGATGTTCAGTGTAATGAAGGTAATGAGAGATTCAGAGACAGACTGAAGCTGGATCATCAGACTGGATCTCTGACCATCACAAACACCAGCACCACAGACTCAGGAAATTATACACTAGAGATCATCAGAACTGGCAGTGGGTCTGAAAAGACCTTCATTGTTACTGTTCATTGTGAGTCATTTCATGAATGTTTAAAACCAGGTTATATGTGTTAAATCACATAATTGTGTTTATTGTTGCTGTGGCATTTTTTTTTTTTTTTTTACCTGCATCATTGAACAGAACAGAATGATTTAAACTAATATTTTTTTAGTTGGTCATTCATTAGTTTTATTAGATGACAATTTCTGATCATTTAATGGCTGATCATCTTTTCTTATCTGTTTAAATGCATCTATCATTTATAATTATTAGTTCTCCTAGAAGTTTGTGTTTTGCAAGTACAGAAAAAAAATTGATAAATGTTACTTTTTAGACAAAGTCAATAAAGAGCGATCATGTGAAGTCATTTTTCACTTATCTTTCTTGTATTATGATCAGCATGATCAGTTATCTCAATGTAGAGTTTTCTCTCCAGAAAGATGCTTCAGCTTCTGTTGTTTTGTGTTTCAGTTGTTTCTGTTTCTGATCGAGATCAAATGAAGACAACGTCAGAGAAGGAGGAAGAATCTGGTAAAGTAATAACAGTATTTTAATAACTACTGAAATTACTGGAGATCAGATAAAGTATATCTATGTAAAGACAGCGATGGGAGATTTGTTTCTAAAAAAAAAAAAAAAAAAGAAGGTGACACCATTTATTTAGATCAGTATCATACAACTGATGAGCAAAGTAGAAAGATGTAGAGAGATATTGTTAAATTCTGGTGTGACTATCATTCAGTGTGTAGTAATAATGAGTGTCTGTCTTCTTCTGTTCCTGATCCAGGTTTGTCTTCAGCTGATAAAGCAGGGATTGGTGTTGGTGTTGTTCTGCTGATTGCTGCTGCTGTTGGTGTGATTTACTATCGCAAGTGTCCTCAAGCAAGACAATGTGGTGAGTATCACATACAGATGTTTTAATACGATGCTAAATTGTGATTTATTGTGTGAAAATAATCTTAACAGATGTGAAAATTGTGTTTTTACTGTAGTTAACCAAACTGATGTGTGTTTAATTGATTTACAGGAACCAGGACTCAGGTGAGATACTGTGTGAACTCAATCTGTCTGTCTGAAATAAAACTGTGAATTTACAACAGATTCTCAACAGATTGTTCTGGTAGTGTTTCAGTGTAACACAGGAGCAGTGGTATAAATAAATTTTCATATTAGTGACGTGTTTACACACATTACAAGTGTACAGTGTTATTAGTATCATTTAGTATCTTTGTTTCCATCATTTTTATTTTATTTTTCATTTTCATTTTAGTTGTGCTTTTGTTGTTTGTATTACATAGCTTACAGTTTTGATTGTGTCACAGAGGTTTTTTTTTTTTTTTGGGGGGGGGGGGGGTGGTCATGTCTATTAGTTTTTTGTTTTTTAAATATGTATATACCATTTTCTTTTTTGATTTAAGTTTTAGTTACTTTAGTTCATCCAGATAAAGTAAACAATAATGAGAATGTTGCCCTATGAGCTACTACCTGAAATATACAATTTTTTTTTTCTATTTCATTTGAATAACTTTTATTTTAAGTTGCTAATGTTTTTATTATTATTATTATGGTTTTAGTTTAGTTAGCTGTAATAACCCTAGTCATTAACAGAATCGTCCTAGGTTTAAGGCCTTTTTGTTAATAGTTTATAAAAAGATTTTATCCATGTCTTCAATCTTGTTCATTTCATTTGAACATTTGAATCATTTTTTATTTTATTTTTTTTTATACAGGAGAACAGGGCACACATCATTTAATCGTGCTGACAATGGATCGGAGCCTGAGTTCATGAGCCGTCCTGTAATAGAGACATGAATACCAGTGCGACACCAGGTTGATGTTGAGTTAAGATGACAAGTTCAGAGGTTAAAGTTTGTGACTTTGTCACACAGGACGCATGTCACTGCTCAATATATTATAATGATTTTATCTATATTTGTGTATATTTATGTATATTTGTTTTAATATGTTGTCTTCAGCCATTTTATTATTCTTAACCAGTTTAATTTGTGTATGTCTTTAAATGAGTCTGGGTCATGTGACTGTTCACATGACAGAAAATAGGAAATGGAGAGCATGAAGAGGAAGCATGTCAAACAAGCATTGGACATTGCTCTCCTTACGACTAAGTGGTGATCACCTCCAAACTGGAATAATGGAGTTATCTTTTTGGACTTACCTTTCCAGCACTTTTGATTAACACCACAGTGGTCTTTTGTGTTTACACCGGTGGACACTTTTGGGACAATCAGATTTCTTAAGGACTGTTTTAATAGAATGGAACTGAAAGACGCTTTTAACATCTGAGTTATTCTAGTTTTATTGTTGTGTTTTAAATCTCTTTAAAAATAATATTGATTTTAAAAATTTATTTTATTTCCATTAATACAAGTGGTTTTTACTGTACTAACCCTGGTGTTATCAGTCAGTAATATTTTAAATATTTAAATATTGAAATGTTTATTAAAAAATTTGTTAATATTTTGATTGTGTGATTTTATTTTATTTTATTTTTTTTTATTTTTTTTTTAAGTACAGGTATCTCTGCCTGTAAACAGAAAATTTTATTGTAGATCCATGCATTATTTTTTAAAACACTTTAATGTGGTTAAGTTTCATAAGTATTTTGAACAAATTGGATTCAGAATGATAATCTAAATGTAGATGGAGTCGATCAACACCCCAAAGCTTGACTGTAACTATTACCTCTTCATCGTGACATTTTATTCCATAACATTACAGTTTTTATTAGGGCTGGGCGATATATCTAACGATATGATCATGCGCATCTAATCAGTAAAGCTGCTTCCGTGATCACCGCTAAAATCTCCATCAACTGCTTATAATTGGAGTGGCATTTAATAGACAGAGCCGTAGATCGCTGACAAGCCACGCCATATCGCGTTCATTATCGCAGGCGATAATATTATCGCAGGCGATAATGAACGCGATATGGCGTGGCTTGTCAGCGATCTACGGCTCTGTCTATCAGAGGTGGGACTTTCAAGTCACAAGCAAGTCTTCAAGTCATATTCAAGTCCTCAAAGGGTTAAAGCTAAAGAGATAATTAAGTGACTAATTAAATGGTGATTGTGCATTAGTGATGAACATCTGCTGTTAACAATCAACATCACTGAAGTAAAGAGAAACACAAGAACTACAACTGAATTTAGCCACAGCCTTCAACTGAAAAAAACAACAACAACACTATGCCACCATAATTGTGGTCAGGGTTTGCTTTAGGTAGTCTCTTGACCCTTTTACTAATTCAAAGCAATTTGGTTCAAAACAATTTCAATATTGCTTTCGCTACAAACGTATGCATTGCTGAATCAAACCTTGTAGTGACAGATGATCTTATGCTTTTTCTGCTTATAACTCATGTTGACTTGGACATCATGAGATAGTCTTCTTTGGATTGTTGACTGACATTCAGCTTTTACCAGAGTTGGGACTTTCAAGTCACAAGCAAGTCTTCAAGTCATATCCCAAGTCCTCAAAGGGTTAAAGTTAATGACATAATTAAGTGACTAATTAAATGATGATTGTGCATTAGTGATGAACATCTGCTGTTAACAATCAACATCACTGAAGTAAAGAGAAACACAAGAACTACAACTGAATTTAGCCACAGCCTTCAACTGAAAAAAACAACAACAACACTATGCCACCATAATTGTGGTCAGGGTTTGCTTTAGGTAGTCTCTTGACCCTTTTACTAATTCAAAGCAATTTGGTTCAAAACAATTTCAATATTGCTTTCGCTACAAACGTATGCATTGCTGAATCAAACCTTGTAGTGACAGATGATCTTATGCTTTTTCTGCTTATAACTCATGTTGACTTGGACATCATGAGATAGTCTTCTTTGGATTGTTGACTGACATTCAGCTTTTACCAGAGTTGGGACTTTCAAGTCACAAGCAAGTCTTCAAGTCATATCCCAAGTCCTCAAAGGGTTAAAGTTAATGACATAATTAAGTGACTAATTAAATGATGATTGTGCATTAATGATGAACACCTGCTGTTCTTGAGAATTACAGAGGATCAGATGTTGATGTTTTATTGGTTAAAGTGATGCAACCATAATGGAGACCAGTGTTTGCTTTAGTGGGGCTCTTGACCCTTGACTGTCATGTTAGATCTCTTTATGTAGCATTGCATGAGGTGCTGTAAAGCAGAGAGAAGACATTAATCTGTATGTGATAGGTGGTCAGATTACAATCAAATTAACATTAGCTCTATTTAAGTTTAGCATAATCAACCCAGTAAAACTACACTATGGAAAAAAAAAATTAAAGTAAGTGAATTTTAAATCTACTAAGTGCATACAAAATTTGAAAAACTGTACTCTGTAGACACACACAGACATCAAGAACCAGCATATGACTCTCAACAGTGGTGACAATCAACAAAATGTTGCATGCTGGGTAAAACCTTAGTAAAAACTCCCGTAATGCACTGCAGTATGAAAAATTGTCACCACCGTTGAGGATCGTGTGATAAGTGTGTTTGTCTAAAACCTGAACTGATTGTCTCCTTTTGTGTCTTTCAACATTGAAGCATTGTGATTTTTTTTTTGTTTTACTTCAGATCAATAATAGCTGAGTGTCAGTCTACTATCCAAAGATAAACACCATTTCATGATGTTCAGTCATCATGAGTTATAATCAGAAAACACACAAGATCATCTGTTACTACAAGGTTCAACTCAGCAATGCATACATGTTTGTTGCGAAAACAATATTGCAATTGTTTTGAATCAAATTGGTTTGAATCAGTAAAAGGGTCAACACACTAGTTAAAGCAAACCTTGACCACAATTATGGTGGCATACTGTTTTTTTTCTTTTACTTTTTTTTCAGTTGAAGACTGTGGCTAAATTCAGTTGTAGTTCTTGTGTTTCTCTTTACTTCAGTGATGTTGATTGTTAACAGCAGATGTTCATCATTAATGCACAATCATCATTTAATTAGTCACTTAATTATCTCTTTAGCTTTAACCCTTTGAGGACTTGAATATGACTTGAAGACTTGCTTGTGACTTGAAAGTCCCACCTCTGATAGACAGAGCTGTAGATCGCTGACAAGCCACGCCATATCGCGTTCATATCGAAGGCGATTCATCTGCGATAATGAACGCGATATGGCGTGGCTTGTCAGCGATCTACGGCTCTGTCTATTAAATGCCACTCCAATTATAAGCAGGTGATGGAGATTTTAGCGGTGATCACGGAAGCAGCTTTACTGATTAGATGCGCATGATCATATCGTTAGATATATCGCCCAGCCCTACTGCAGTTACAGTATTAGATCATTGCTTCCTGGGGACATTTTCATACACCGCCTCTGCCTTTGATTTCTACAAGGAAACACAAACATCGGGCTGATAACAGAAAATTCAGACAACTCACTTCCTTCAGCCTGCCAGAGGTGTAGCATGCCATCGCAAGCAGAGGTGGAGAGTCCAGGGGTCAGAAAGTAAAAGTCCTGCCACATTTTTGCTCCACCCATGAACTCAGCAGCTGATTTCACCAGAGGAGGAAACAAGTCATTCCTTCCAAGTCACAAACTAGTCTCAACTCAAATCCCAAGTCCTCAAAGAGTTAAAGTCAATGAGATAATTAAGAGACTAATTAAATGATGATTGTGCATTGGTGATGAACACCTGCTGTTATTGGGCGTTACAGAGGATCAGATGCTGATGTTTTATTGGTTAAAATTATGCCACCATCATGGAGATCAGTGTTTGCTTTAGTTGGGCTCTTGACCCTTTTAATAATTCAAAGTAATTTGCTTTTAAACACTTGCGGTTGTGTTACGTAGTAAACATTAACACATTGCTGAATTAAAAGCTTGAAGTAGAAAATTTAGTTGCCCTTTTTTCATCTAAAACATTTTAATTAACTTCATGAAGGTGTCTCTCTTTGGTTTGTTAAATTATGTTCAGCAATTACTGAAATACAAAAAAAGTCCTATTAAACAAATATTATTGTAATGCTTAAATATTGGGGGAAAAAATTGTACAGGCTTGGGATTTTAGACATGAGCACTTATCATATGATCCTCAACTAGAGTTGTGACGTTCGCGAACGAACCGATTCTTTTGAACGGCTCATAAACATGAACGATGGGAGCCGAGTCGCGACTGGAGAGGAGCCGTTCTTTCTATCGTTCTTTTTTCCTATACGTGTTTCACACAGATTCATACAAATGAGCTCCTCCAGGAGACAGAACAGTTATAGGGGGAGGGGCGCACCCAGCGCAGGCCAACCCTTTATAGCGTGATGATATTAGTTATTAGTTGTGCATGCATTTACATTGCATTTTGTGTTCATTTAAAACTTATTTTAAAATCATTAAAAATGTTCTTTTGTGATACTGTACTTGTATAGAAATGTTTCACTAAAAGCTGTTTTCCACAGACATTCATTGCAGCCCACTTTGTTATTGTTCATTGACTTGAAGGGGCTGATGTCCTATTTGCAAAGTTTACAGTAGTAATAGTATGTAGTATGTAGACATTTCCATTTTATTTATTCTAATTTTATCTACTTAAAAAAAAAAAATAGATTTCTATCAAAATGTTCTTGTGTGATAACAATGTTCTTGTGTGGAAGTGTTTGTAGTAAAAGCTGTTTTGCACAGAAATTCATTGCAGCCGGCTTTGTTTTTTATGTTTATTTGTGAGTAGGTATTGTATGAATAACATAAGTCAACGTAGTTTTACACACACACACACACACTTTGTACTAAAGGTAAATCAAAATAATGATGTCACTGTCTAAGCAGAGGGATTTGTGCAACCCTATGGAATATAGTCCACACATGAGAAATGAGGTAATAATATTTCAGAATAATTCAAACTCAGATATTGGTGTGAGATATCTGAGCTTTAATTATTTGACTACAAATCTCACCTCATAATACCTCCCAGTGATTATTTCCAGAATAAACTGAGATGCTCCCAAGCTGGCTTCTTAAAACTGACTAAATATTTAAAAAGAGCCAAAAGAGCCATTCTTTTGAACGGCTCTTTGAAAGGAACGGATCGCGAAGATCCGGATCCCCTCAAAGAGCCATAAATCCCATCACTATCCTCAACAGTGGTTACAATAATTATTCATGCTACAGTGCATAATCAGAGTTTTTACTATGGTGTTACCCAGCATGCACTTCAGCTTGAAGCGTTTTGTTGATTGTCACCATTGTTGAGATTCATATGCTGGGTCATGATGTCTGTGCGTCTTATTAGGAAAAGATTTCGAAAAATTTATATTTATTACATACATTAGGAAATGTATTCATTATAGTGATTAAACCAACGGTTCCACAAGGTAGGTTATTTAAAAACTGAACATTTGTTAATAATAAATACATAAAATTGTTTTGGAAATAAACAGGCTGATGCCTAATAATTACTTCATCATGTAAAACCGGCTAGTAACGGTTTTCTGCACAGCACTGATCGCACTGTTTTATAACAGCACATGTACTTTTACAGAGAAACATCTAACATAAGAAACCAAAGGTCAAGAGCCCAACTGAAGCAAACACTGATCTCCATGATGGTGGCATAATTTTAACCAATAAAACATCAGCATCTGATCCTCTGTAACGCACAATAACAGCAGGTGTTCATCACCAATGCACAATCATCATTTAATTAGTCTCTTAATTATCTCATTGACTTTAACTCTTTGAGGACTTGGGATTTAACTTGAGACTTGTTTGTGACTTGAAAGGAATGACTTGTTTCCTCCTCTGGTCAAATCAGCTGCTGAGTTCATGGGTGGAGCAAAAATGTGGCAGGACTTTTACTTTCTGACCCCTGGACTCTCCACCTCTGGGCCCCAAGGGGGCAATTCAGTTCTACAGCCAACTCATCCAATAAGGGTTAAATTAGAATTGTTAGCACACAATAAATATAAGAATTATAAAGTTAAAAATGTATACAAAACGATCACACCCTGACACCCACCCAGCAGGCACAGTACATCAATGTAACGTCAGGAAGACGTTGGACTCCAACTAATCCAACGTCAGTCAGACGTCATATTTTGGTTGAAAATGAAAGTCGGGTTGACGTCTAAACCCAACTTTGTTTGACGTCAAACTCCTACATCAGACAGACGTTGAATTTTGGTTGGAATAAGCACCACACTGCAACAATGGGTAAAATGCATGGCAGCACATTAAATATCTCAAGATCTCAGCAGAGGAGGATTAAACAACTCCACAAACAGCATTACCAGCTTCACGTAGTACTAACCAGACTGACTTTATTTCTGTCAAACATCTACAAAAGCTCTTATTGAAAATTAACAGGTTTTTCTAATATGTTTAATTTCCATAACACCATAACAGTGATTAGTGTTTCCATTAGTTGGGGTCTTAACTCTTATTATATCTCTTGTCTTTATTGGCTGCTGTGATAGTGTGTATGTCAAGCACATTTGCAGCTTCAAATAAAGCTAAAGTGATTTTTTTTTTAGTCTAACAATTATGTTGGGGTTTTAGTACATTCATATTACAAACCCAGATCCAGCAGTATCAATCAATCAATCACCTTTTATTTATATAGTGCTTTAAACAAAATACATTGCGTCAAAGCACTGAACAACATTCATTTGGAAAACAGTGTCTCAATAATGCAAAAATTATAACAATCATTTAAAATCTTTTAACAAACATGAGCTCAATAAAAGTTACCTACACTGACACACACACATACTTGGAGCCATGATTTATACTGTGGTGGCTCCCAGCATGCATTGCTGCATGAAGCATGTCACCATTGTTGAGATTCATATACTTATAATTGATGTATATGTGTCTCGAAAAAAAAATAATAAATAACCACTTTGGGTCAATGACAACAAGAGTCCTCAATCACTCTTCTTTATGATGATGAAAACTATACCACCTTATCTTTGTTTATGGCCCATTTAACAACAAATTATGTGTTTTAGTTAAAACTATTACAAGAACCACAAACTTACTAATACAAAAGTCAAACTACCCAACTAAAGCAAACATTGACCACAATAATGGTGACCAAACATTTCCAAATAAAACTTAATTCATTAATTGGATTTAGACGTCAACCAGATTTTCATTTTCAACCAAAATCCAACGTCTAACTGACGTTGGAGTCCAGAGTTGGGAAGTCCAGGTGCCAAAGAGTAAAAGTCCTGCCATATTTTTGTTCCACCCATGAACTCATCAGCCGATTTCACCAGAGGAGGAACCAAGTCATTCCTTCCAAGTCACAAACGAGTCTTGAGTCAAGTCCCAAGTCCTCAAAGAGTTAAAGTTAATGAGATAATTAAGTGACTAATTAAATGATGACTGTGCATTAGTGATGAACACCTGCTGTTATTGAGAATTACAGAGGATCAGATGGTGATGTTTTATTGGTTAAAAAGATGCCACCATCATGGAGATCAGTGTTTGGTTTAATTTTGCTCTTGACCCTTGACTTGTTGTGCTAGATCTCTCTCTGTAGCTCTGCATGGGTTGTTGTGGAGACGACAGAAGTGTGACATATGAAGAACCTATAGTTACAATGAGCTGGTTTAACTCTATCTCAAATATTTTTGTCTTTCTTATCACATGTCTAGGTTTTGAATAATTCCAGTGAAACTACAGCATGCACACAAAAAAGCATTGCTCTAATATTTACAGGATATGGATCATTTTTTATTTGTAACACGTATAAAAGTTTGAACTCCAGTGCTTTTTAGACACACACAGATATCAAGAACCAGCATATGATTCTCTACAATGGTTACAATCAACAAAATGCTTCATGTTGCAATACATTAATTACTCCCATAATGCACTGCAGTATGAATAATTTTCACCACTGTTGAGGATCACATGATAAATGTTCATGGCTAAATGCCTAAATACATCTTTTTTTCTTAATATTGAAGTGTTATAAAGCATTATATGGTGGCATTTGCATAATGAGATTTCTCTCTTTTTTGTGAAAGTGACATACAGTTAAGTGTGGTGACCCGTACTCAGAAATCCTATTCTGTATTTAACCCATCCAAAGTGCACAGACAGAGCAGTGAATTCACGGCAGTTCTCTCTAACAACTAAGCCACGAACTCTTCTCATATGATCAAGAAATTTAATCAAGATCATGCAGTCATCAAAAGCATAAGTCACCTGCTAGATCAAGAGTTGCATCAGCATTGCACAAAGGTTTGCTGCAAAACAATAATGCAATTGTATAGAAGCAAATTTGTTAGATATCAACTGAAGCAAATACTCACCACAATTATGGTGGCAAAGTTTTTTTTTTTTTTTTTTTTTTTTTTTTTTAATTGATTTCATCCAAGGCTGTGCTTAAAGTCGATTCGTGTATCATCCGATCATTCAATTATTCCATTTAATCTGGCAAACCAAAAACGAAATAACGAATCAATATTTTGTTTTTCTGTTTTTCTGTATGAACCAAATATGAAAAACTGACGTTTGTTTCATTGCTTTCAGCTCGAAACGGGAAATATAATAAACAAGGAAACCAAAACGAAATAATGGATCAAATTTACGTTTTTTCAATTGTTCTTTATTTGTTGTAGTAGGTCTAACTATTTCCCACGGTGCCGTCCTGCTTGCTTTGCGCATGCGCAGTGGATAGTTTCAAAGGAATTGCGCTTACTTCCGCGTATTCCTCGCGGGGATAAAGAACACGTTTTTTTTAACGATCCCAGGCATAGTTACAGTATGTCCAATAACAGTACAACACGCTCTAATGGATTATATTGGTTAATATAATATAATCAATCAATCAGAGATGGTTAAATGTCCTTTGAAATCACGCTAACCACTTGTTTTGGTATGTTTGGCATTTTAAGTAGATCATTAATTAAAACATTTATATTAGCAGATTATTTTATTAATAATGAGATCAATAAAAGCAATCAAAACGATATATATATATATATATATATATATATATATATATATATATATATATATATATATATATATATATATATATATATATATATTTCGTTTTGGTTTTAGGACAGCTTTGATTAAAAGATTTGATCCACTTCAAACGTTGACTACTTTATACACACACACACACACACATTACATTGTGTGACATAGGTAAGTAGTAGTTTTCAGATGTGAATGGGTGGGGGGTATTTTCTTGACGTCATCAAACCAAAGTAATGGCAAGCGTAGACTTATGTATCATTCCTGAATCCTGATATGAATCAGTCTTTGAAAGACCTATTATTATAGACAGTTCAGTGACAAATTATTAAACATAAACACTTGAATTTATTCCTTAAAGAATCTAAATCTTGGACGAATAGATTGAATAAAAGGCTTCTTTATTAACACAGTGACTTACCGACACCTAGTGGCGATATTACTTTCAGAAGTATCATAAAGTAAGCCTATCATTTCATTTTGTCATTACATATTTCTTTCTGTGTTAAAAATGTTGTATTAAACATTAATCTCATTTCATTATGCAGTTGTAATTGCTATGTAAAGGCATGTCTGATCAGCATTAAACTGTAAACAGGCCTAATACATCTAAAATCAACTTCAGAAGCAGCTATCTCTGAAGGCTTAATTAATACTGATTTAATTATTACATGTATTCCAATTTAACATTATCATTATCATTAAGAATTTAACATTAAGGCTGAGATAAATACAAACTCGATTCTCAAAAAGTTGGGACGCTGTACAAATTGTGAGTAAAAAAGGAATGGAATAATTTACAAATCTGATAAACTTATATTTTATTCACAGTAGAATATAGATAATATATGTTGAAAGTGAGACATTTTGGAATGTCATGCCCAATATTGGCTCATTGTGGTTTCATGAGAGCTACACATTCCAAAAAGATTGGGACAGGTAGCAATAAGAGGACGGAAAAGTTAAATGGACAATTTGCAACTTATTAGGTCAATTGGCAACATGATTGGGTTTAAAAAGATCCTATCAGAGTGGCAGTGTCTCTCAGAAGTCAACATGGGCAGAGGATCACCAATTCCCCCAATGCTGCGGCGAACAATAGTGGAGTAATATCACAAAGGAGTTTCCCAGAGAAAAATTGCTAAGAGTTTGAAGTTATCATCATCTACAATGCATAATATCATCCAAAGATTCAGAGAATCTGGAACAATCTCTGTGCGTAAGGGTCAAGGCCGGAAAACCATACTGGATGCCCATGATCTTCGGCCCTTAGACGGCACTGCATCACATACAGGAATGATACTGTAATGGAAATCACAAAATGGGCTCAGGAATACTTCCAGAAAATATTGTCGTTGAACACAATCCACAGTGCCATTCACCGTTGCTGGCTAAAACACTATAGGTCAAAAAAGAAGCCATATCTAAACATGATCCAGAAGCGCAGTAGTTTTCTCTGGGCCAAGGCTCATTTAAAATGGACTGTGGCAAAGTGCAAAACTGTTCTGTGGTCAGACGAATCAAAATTTGAAGTTCTTTTTGGAAAACTGGGACGCCATGTCATCCGGACTAAAGAGGACAAAGACAACCCAAGTTGTTATCAGCGCTCAGTTCAGAAGCCTGCATCTCTGATGGTATGGGGTTGCATGAGTGTGTGTGGCATGGACAGCTTACACATCTGGAAAGGCACCATCAATGCTGAAAGGTATATCCAAGTTCTAGAACAACATATGCTCCCATCCAGATGACGTCTCTTTCAGGGAAGACCTTGCATTTTCCAACATGACAATGCCAGACCACATACTGCATCAATTACAACATCATGGCTGCGTCGAAGAAGGATCCGGGTACTGAAATGACCAGCCTGCAGTCCAGATCTTTTTTGTCGCATCATAAAGAGGAAGACCTAATTGAGCAACTAAAAGCCTGTATTAGACAAGAATGGGACAACATTCCTATTCCTAAACTTGACCAACTTGTCTTCAGTCCCCAGACGTTTGCACTGTTATAAAAAGAAGAGGGGATGACAAACAGTGGTAAACATGGCCTTGTCCCAACTTTTTTTAGATGTGTTGATGCCATGAAATTTAAAATCAACTTATTTTTCCCTTAAATTGATACCTTTTCTCAGCTTAAACTGAGAAATTGTATTCTGAAAAAATATATTTATATTTAGGCCTAATACTGTTTAACCTACATTCTGTTTAAATGGTTAATAAAAATGATTTGTGATAGAAAATGACACTGATAGAATAATTTCTGGTGAGTGCATGTTTGAAGTAAATTTAATTTAATTTTTCAGATTTCAAAATTAAATAAAAAAAGATGGGGATGAAACCCTGATTTAATGCTGATTCTTCACCAAAACGACAGTCTTCTTTAGGCTATTCATTTATTTTATGTGATAATTAAGAATAAAAAAGTCTGCTGGCAGAGTTTGGAAGAATACAAATCATTAAAGCACAAAGATCTGCATTTATCTTAAAGTAATTAGTTATTTTCCTACATAGCTGCTAAATATAATTTTTCACTTGCTGCCTTTCCAACCTAAGGAAAAAGTAATAGTAATAATTGTTGCCAATTCAGACGAGATCTGATAAAGCCATGGATTTACAGTAGGCCTACTAAGTGTATAGTTATTTCAACCCTGATACTACAACAATAATTTGATAACTGAAGAACGGCACACAGCAGTAGATAAGCTGATGCTAGGTTAAGA
This sequence comes from Carassius gibelio, assembly GCF_023724105.1. Lineage (NCBI taxonomy): Eukaryota > Metazoa > Chordata > Actinopteri > Cypriniformes > Cyprinidae > Carassius > Carassius gibelio. The sequence continues at coordinate 15,841,483 of NC_068417.1, read as the reverse complement.
CATAACACAAGGAATAAATTAATTTGTTTTATTTGTACAGATTGCAATGTAACTGTAAAATAATGTAAATATTTAACTTCGTAGTTCTGTGCATACAGTATTTGTTTACATGTGCACTGTTTGTGTGTATTGCTACTAGAACTTACATTTCAGAGTACATCTGTGCAATAAAGGTGTTCTATTCTATAAATTCAGTATAATGAAAGGGTATAATATATTTAACTGATACAGTAATTGTCAGGTAGAATACTATTACAAACATTATTACAGTATGTCAACCATTGCCTTTTGAATTACATTATTACCTTTAAAATTGTTATATTGCAAAGCTAAATATATATTACATGCAGTACATGCATCTTCAAGAAACATCTAAAAACACATCTCTTTCATCTTTGACCCTCGACTGTAGCACTGTCTATTCTAATTATATTTTAGCTAATTTTTATTTATTTATTCTAACTGCTAATTTTTCATCCAACACTAGCTTTCTGTATTCTTTTTCAATTCTTTCTATTTTTTTTTTTTTTTTTTTGTATTGTGTGTGTGTATGTATTTATGGATGTGTGTTGTATATATATATATATAGATAGATAGATAGATAGATAGATAGATAGATAGATAGATAGATAGATAGATAGATAGATAGATAGATAAATAGATTGTATTTAATAATTAATGATCTACTTAAAATGCAACAAGTGGTTAGCGTGATTTCAAAGTACAATTAGACCATCTCTGATTCTTATTATAGCGTGTTGTATTGTTATTGGACATTCTGTAACTATGCCTGTGATCGTTAAACAAAAACGTGTTCTTTATCCCCGCGATGAATACGCGGAAGTGAGTGCATATTGGTAAGTCTACAGTATATAATGTTCCAGATATAATTGTTTGCGCTCTGTTTTAACACTGGGTTTTGTTATAGGCATAAAACATAAATATTTGACTGAAACTTGTCTATTAAAATCTGTTTGTATGAACTTTAACTTTGAAATATTTTAAATGTTGCCCCGCCTTTTACTTCTCAAACCTCCTATTTTCTAAGATATAATGCTGAGAAAACACGGAGGAACTTTGTGCTTCGCGAGCTACCCATCGTGTGTTGGGCGCTCAGCGACCTACTCCTTTGAAACTATCCACTGCGCATGCGCAAAGCAAGCAGGACGCCACCGTGGGAAATAGTTAGACCTACTACACAAATAAAAAAATTGAGACAATGTAAATTTGATCCATTATTTCGTTTTGGTTTCCTTGTTTATTATATTTCCCGTTTCGAGCTGAAAGCCATGAAACAAACGTCAGTTTTTCATATTTGGTTCATACAGAAAAACAGAAAAACAAAATATTGATTCGTTATTTCGTTTTTGGTTTGCCAGATTAAATGGAATAATTGAATGATCGGATGATACACGGACCAAAGTCAGTTGTAGTTCTTGTGTTTCTCTTTTCTTCAGTGATGTTGATTGTAAACAGCAGGTGTTCATCACTAATGCACATTCATTTAATTAGTCACTTAATTATCTCATTAACTTTAACTCTTTGAGGACTTGGGACTTGACTCAAGACTCGTTTGTGACTTGGAAGGAATGACTTGGTTCCTCCTCTGGTGAAATCGTCTGGTGAGTTCATGGGTGGAACAAAAATATGGCAGGACTTTTACTCTTTGGCACCTGGACTTCCCACCTCTGATCAGTTCTGTGTTCCTCCTCTGTCTGAACTGCATAAATATTAGGGCTGGGCGATATATCTAATGATATGATCATGCGCATCTAATCAGTAAAGCTGCTTCCGTGATCACCGCTAAAATCTCCATCACCTGCTTTTAATTGGAGTGGCATTTAATAGACAGTAGAGGTGGGACTTTCAAGTCACAAGCAAGTCTTCAAGTAATATCCCAAGTCCTCAAAGGGTTAAAGTTAATGAGATAATTAAGTGACTAATTAAATGATGATTGTACATTAGTGATGAACATCTGCTGTTAACAATCAACATCACTGAAGTAAAGAGAAACACAAGAACTACAACTGCATTTAGCCACAGCCTTCAACTGAAAAAAAAAAAAAAAAAAAAAAAACACAATGCCACCATAATTGTGGTAAGGGTTTGCTTTAGGTAGTCTCTTGACCCTTTTACTAATTCAAAGCAATTTGATTCAAAACAACTTCAACATTGTTTTTGCAACAAACATGTATGCATTGCTGAATCAAACCTTGTAGTGACAGATGATCTTATGCTTTTTCTGCTTATAACTCATGTTGATTTGGACATCATGAGATAGTCTTCTTTGGATTGTTGACTGACATTCAGCTTTTACCAGAGTTGGGACTTTCAAGTCACAAGCAAGTCTTCAAGTCATATCCCAAGTCCTCAAAGGGTTAAAGTTAATGAGATAATTAAGTGACTAATTAAATGATGATTGTGCATTAATGATGAACACCTGCTGTTCTTGAGAATTACAGAGGATCAGATGTTGATGTTTTATTGGTTAAAGTGATGCAACCATAATGGAGATCAGCGTGTGCTTTAGTGGGGATCTTGACCCTTGACTGTCATGTTAGATCTCTTTATGTAGCATTGCATGAGGTGCTGTAAAGCAGAGAGAAGAAATTAATCAGTATGTGATAGGTGGTCAGATTACAATCAAGTTAACATTAGCTCTATTTAAGTTTAGCATAATCAACCCAGTAAAACTACACTATGGAAAAAAAATTAAAGTAAGTGAATTTTAAATCTACTAAGTGCATACAAAATTTGAAAAACTGTACTCTGTAGACACACACAGACATCAAGAACCAGCATATGACTCTCAACAGTGGTGACAATCAACAAAATGTTGCATGCTGGGTAAAACCTTAGTAAAAACTCCCGTCATGCACTGCAGTATGAAAAATTGTCACCACCGTTGAGGATCGTGTGATAAGTGTGTTTGTCTAAAAACCTGAACTGATTGTCTCCTTTTGTGTCTTTCAACATTTAGATTTTTTTTTTTACTTCAGTTCAGTAATAGCTGAGTGTCAGTCTACTATCCAAAGATAAACACAATTTCATGATGTTCAGTCAGCATGAGTTATAATCAGAAAACACATAAGATCATCTGTTACTGCAAGGTTCGACTCAGCAATGCATACATGTTTGTTGCGAAAACAATATTGCAATTGTTTTGAATCAAATTGGTTTGAATTAGTAAAAGGGTCAAGACACTACTTAAAGCAAACCTTGACCACAATTATGGTACATAGTGTTTGTTTTTTTTCGTTTACTTTTTTTTCAGTTGAAGGCTGTGGCTAAATTCAGTTGTAGTTCTTGTGTTTCTCTTTACTTCAGTGATGTTGATTGTTGACAGCAGGTGTTCATCACTAATGCACAATCATCATTTAATTAGTCACTTAATTATCTCTTTAGCTTTAACCCTTTGAGGACTTGAATATGACTTGAAGACTTGCTTGTGACTTGAAAGTCCCACCTCTGATAGACAGAGCCGTAGATCGCTGACAAGCCACGCCATATCGCGTTCATTATCGCCTGCGATAATATTATCGCCTGCGATAATGAACGCGATATGGCGTGGCTTGTCAGCGATCTACGGCTCTGTCTATTAAATGCCACTCCAATTATAAGCAGATGATGGAGATTTTAGCGGTGATCATGGAAGCAGCTTTACTGATTAGATGTGCATGATCATATCGTTAGATATATCGCCCAGCCCTAATAAATATTCAAAGATGTGTAAAAAGTAGGGCTGCACGATTAATCGCATGCGATTGTCATGCGTGTCTTTGTCAGTAAAGCCGGTTCTGTGATTAGCAGTAAATGTCCACCACCTGGTTTCAAATGGAGCGGCACTTCCCAGCTAGAATTTTCTTTGTTCTAAAATGTTCTAAGAACATTCCCATGGATTGTTCTAACAATGTTTTTAGCGGGTAGTTTTATTTTTGTTCCCAGAACGTTCTCTCAAAAGATAGGATAACGTTCTCTAAAAACATTCTACAAATGTTTATCAATAACATTATTAGAACATTATTCCATAACATTCTAATTAAGATTTAAGGGGATGTTTAGATGTGGATGTTGATGTCTGTTTAAAAGTAATAGCTTGGTTTGATGTCACCATAATGCTGGTAAGTGTTGGCTTTAGTTGTGCAATTTGACACTTGACTTGACAGTGTTGTTTTTTAGCTGCTGTCATCTTTATTGTGGCTAAAACAGCAAACGAATATGTGGTTCAATGGTGCTGTTTGCTTGCTGATGATTGATATGTCTGATTACTTGTTTTCACCCAAGCTACTGTTTGGTGTTAGTTAAGTATTATTTATTAAAGTGACTCAAGGGTCAACAACCTGACACCCAATTGAATTTAAAGCAGATAATTTCATAAATTTAAATAAAAATTTGTCACACAAACATCAAGATTCAGTGTATGAATCTCAGCAATGGTGACATGCTTTATGCTGCAATGTATTCTGGGTACATCATGCAAAACTCATCCATAGCACCCAGAATGCATTGCGGCATGAAGCATGTCACCATTGTTGAGATTCTTACACTAATTCTTAAGGTCTCTGTATGTCTAAGCATCCTATGGTTTGAAGTGATTCTAAAACAATGTAGTTTAAAAAGATCAGATAAAAATAAAATAACATAAATTTTCAGGACCCTGTGTATTGCAACACATCTGCTATAGTCACTAATATTAAATTAATAGCGTAGAACAGACTCCTGGTAAAATCAGTTGATCAGATTGTTACATTAAGACATTTTTAATATCAGCCAGTAACCAACATTATCTAATGACATATTTTTCTCAATGTTTTGCTGTAACAGGTATAATTACAGCAGCTAAATGAACGCTAACACTGAAAAGACTCATACTTCCTAAGTACTGATCAGCATAATGGTGACATCAAACTAAACTATAATTTCCAATAAACCATCAACATCTCTGTTAATCTCAATAAGAACTTTTTTACATTTATGACAGAAATAAATCTTGTTTATAATAAGTGAAGATTGTCATGTTTTTGGAGTATTTACGCTAGAGTTTGACACCAAACAGAGGTTGGGTTTTCACTTTCAACCAACATCTGACTTCTGAGCAATGTCAGTCCACATCTAGTGTGATGGGAAGCCGTAATTCACTGACAAGCTGTGCAATATCACGTTCATAATCGCAGATTAATCGCATGCGGTTATGAACGCGATATTGCGTAGCTTGTCAACGATCTGCGGCTCTGTATATTAGGTGCGGCTCCATTTGAAAGCAGCTGATGGACATTTACCGCTAATCACAGAACCATCTTTACTGATGAGACGCGCATGACAATCGCATGCGATTAATCGTGCAGCCCTAGTAAAAAGGACAAAAGTTTGTGAACTTCTATACAAATCTTTATATAATGCATTGGTAACATTAGTATTTAGACAAATTTCTTACCTGTTTTTCTACATTTCCAGCAGATGCAGCACATCACGACTGCAGCTACAATCAACAGAGATCCAGCAGCAGAAATCAGCACAATGTAAAACAAGGATAGGCCTTGATCTGTAATGACAAAATTAATCCGTCAGTCATACATTAAACAAGACTGAGATCTCATTGATATCTATCAGTTTAATAGATAATTATTCACACAGCTCTTGTACCTGAGTGAATCTGACAGAGTTGAGTGATGTTGAGATGTTTCATCTGCTTGCTGATAGGATTGTTGATCACACAGCTGTAGCTGTTTTTCTCCTGATATTCCACCTCCAGAGGTAGAGAGAGACTGATGCTGAGATCAGACACACTGATGCTGGACAATAAACTGTTTCCTTTGTACCAGGAGAGAGTCACATGACCCACATTCACCACTGAACACAACAATGAACAATTCTGCTGTGATGGAGATGATGAGGATGAAAGATTTTGTGAATAATCTCTGATAATGACAGGAACAGGCAGGCGAGCTGGAAAATATGACAGAATAAAACAATGGTTCCCAGCTTCCGTCAAAGAGTGCAGAGCAGTAGGTCCCAAGAATGGGAGTTAAGAACCACTGGAATGATCAGTAATATGGGTAAACTTATAAATTTGTAATTGTAGTAATATACAGGTGCTGGTCATATAATTAGAATATCATCAAAAAGTTTATTTATTTCACTAATTCCATTCAAAAAGTTAAACTTGTAAATTATATTCATTCATTACACACAGACTGATATATTTCAAATGTTTATTTCTTTTAATTTCGATGATTATAACTGACAACTAAGTAAAATCCCAAATTCATTATCTCAGAGAATTAGAATATTGTGAAAAGGTTTAATATTAAAGACACCTGGTGCCACACTCGAATCAGCTAATTAACTTAAAACACCTGCAATGGCCTTTAAATGGTCTCTCAGCCAAGTTCTGTAGGCTACACAATCAAATTTAGCATTTCCTTTGGAAATCAGGGTCCCAGAGTCTGGAGGAAGAGAGAAGAGGCACACAATCATCGTTGCTTGAGGTCCAGTGTAAAGTTTCCACACCCACACAGCAAAAGGAATCAACCTATATCTAAGTACAGGTTAACACTTATTTCTTCTGGGCTTTTGAGTTACAACAAATGTGTTTTAGAAACACATGGTTATAACAACCAGAGAAAAGACTAAGACAGAAATCAAGGGTCAAGAGCCCAATTAAAGCAAACACTGATCTCTAACATGGTTACTTCAAATGAAACAATAAATCAACATCTAAACCTTAGTTCATTCTCAATAAGATCTTCTGTAGACGTCTGACAGAAATAAAGTCAGTCTGGTTATTAATAAGTGGAGCTGGTGATGCTGTTTGTGGGGTTGTTTAATCAGATCTTGAGAGATTTCATGTATTTTATTTCAGTTGATTTCATCTAAGTCTGTGTCTGAAGTCAGTTGTAGTAGTTCTTGTGTTTCTCTTTTCTTCAGTGATTCTGTTTGTTAACAGCAGCTGTTCATCACTAATTCACAATCAGCACTTAGTTAATCGCTTAATTTGCAGGTAAACCTCACTCCCCGATCTCAAGAGACGCACTAGCGACAGACGTTAGTGGCTGTAGCCATTTAGCCTCCTTGTTAGTGCGTCCTCCTCCCATGCCGAAGACCCGGGTTACCCCCGCTCGGAGCCTCAGAGAGGACCCGGGAGAGAGGGGTTACAAATGCAAAGCTTTATAACTTACATGGTTTAAATCAAGGCAATCTGTTTACTCAAACGGTTTGTGTGGCAGGCCCCCCGTAGAAGAATGAGACTTTTACTGATGGTTTTATGATGTTTAATCCTTCTTTTTGAACTATAAACCATACACCATATCACCAACGTAAGAGCTGAAATGCATACAAAACATGTGACCGATTAGCTAACATTGTTCACATACTGCTGTCTTACATTGATGCAAAAACGAACACATTATCAAGCAAAATGATCATATCTCATATTATTTAAATACCTTTTGCCTCTTTGGAGGGGCTGCAAATATGAATTTAATGTTCATCACTGCTCCGTGTTGAAGTTACTACCGTATTTGGGCTAACAAGCTGTATACTGAAACTGCGCTAACCAGGGTGCGCGCGCTTCCAAAGGAAGAGGGAATGCGTGTAACTTAAAACCGGAAGTCAACCATTTCACTATATAAATTTCAAAATAAAAGACTTTTCTATAACAAAATATACTAATGGTTATTTACACTCCCACCAAAATTATGAATGATTTGTTATATCAAGATAACAACAACGAAGAATTTTCAACAGGAATAACCATTTCTCGTATCTCATGAACATTCTAATATCAGAATTAGCTTTTGCACAGGACGCTCTACACTAGTGAGCTTATTACTGCGTTGACCTTTGTTGTTCAGTCTCCTGTCTCCAAAGGAGATTTTCACTCTTCGCACGAGTCCGTCCTTGCTGCTAATGGTCTCCAGGACTCTGGCGAGTCTCCATTCACCTCTGGGTGACAGTTCGTCAATGTCCAACACAATGTCACCTTCTCTTAGATTTCTTTTTGGTGAGTGCCAGCGCTGTCTGGCAATAATGTTTTGCAGATACTCACGCCTCCATCTGCACCAGAACTGCTCAGTCAAAAACTGCACACGACGCCATCTCTTTGCTCCATAGAGGTCCTCTTTTGAGAAGACACCAGGTGGGGGCAGTGTTGTGCTGGATTTCATGTGGAGCAGATGGTTAGGGGTAAGCGGCTCCAAGCTGTCAGGGCTGTTAAGATTGTCTACAGTCAGTGGGCGACTGTTTACTATGGCCATAGCTTCATAAAATAAAGTCCTTAGTGAAGCATCATTTAATCTACCATGTGCAAGTGACAGAGTAGTATTCAAAACACTTCTGACAGTCCTTATCTGGCGTTCCCACACTCCACCTGCGTGACTGGAGTGAGGTGCGTTCATCACAAAGTCGCACTGCTTTTGGGACAGATAAGTACTCAGTCTTTGAGTGTCCAGTTCACTTAGGGCAGTTTTAAACTCATTCTTTGCGCCAACAAAGTTTGTTCCCTGATCACACTGGATTTGTCGAATTTCACCTCTGATAGAAATGAAACACCTTAGTGCATTAATGAATGTGTCAGTGGATAGGTCTTCTAACAGCTCGATGTGAATGGCGCGAGAGCAAAAACAAGTGAACAAAAGTCCATACCTTTTATGTTGTTTTCGGCCTTCTGTAGTTACAAAAGGGCCGAAACAGTCCATACCGCAATATGTGAAGGGTGGAGAGGGCTCCAAGCGTTCTGCTGGCAGGTCGCTCATTCTCTGACCCTCCGGAGCCTTGCGAAGTCTACGACAAATGATACACTGGCGGATGAAAGAAGCAACGGTTCTGCTCATCCCGGGGATCCAGTAGCCGCTGGATCTGATTTCGTTTGTGGTGAAGCCTTTTCCTTGGTGTTTTACTTTGTCGTGACAGTGAGCTATTATGAGTTTAGTCACGTGATGTTCTTTTGGAATCACGATAGGGTGTTTGAAAGAGTCTTTGCTAGATGAAAGTCTCCCTCCGACCTTGATGAGACCATCCGTGTCCCTGAAAATGTCTAAGTGGAACAGTTTGTTGTGGTGTGGGAGCTGATTGCCTTTGTTTAATAGCTTTATCTCCTTTCCATACGTGTGTTTTTGTACATCCTGAATGATGACATGTACTGCACTTTCTTGTTCACTCACTGTAGCCGGCGCATCTGATTTAACTTTCTTGGCCCTTCTTATGAGACGTGCTACAGCTTTGACTGCTTTGGACCATGACGAGAACTTGGACAAACGTTCTGCAAGGCTGAATGTCTCTGTAACATTGGTTAACATTGCCTGTGTTTTTCTGACTTCTGGATCACCAAGAGACAATTCTAGCTCTAAACTTTGTGGTGTGGGCAGGTCTCTCTCCCAGAGAAAGGAGGGGCCTGTGAACCAGTTAGACGAGAGAAGCTCAGTGACAGATTTACCCCTAGATGCACTATCGGCTGGATTCTCTTCAGATGGCACGTAAAACCATTGCTGAGGGTTTGTACTTTGGCGAATCTTTTGGACCCTATTCGCTACAAAAGTGTGGAAACGCCGTACCTCATTGTTTACATATCCCAAAACTACTCTTGAATCAGTCCAGAAATACTCTTTGATTTGAGCATAGCAGAGTTCATCTCTCAACATGTTACTAACTGAGACTGAAACTACAGCTGCAGTTAGCTCGAGTCTGGGGATTGTAGTTAGCTTGGTAGGAGAAACACGGGCTTTGGCTATTACTAATGAACAGTGGATCTCCTCTTTAACGTTTTTGGCTCTTAAATAGGTGCATTGTCCATAACCACTCGTACTCGCATCAGAAAAGTGGTGCAACTCTATTTCTTTAAGTTCTCCGAAACTAGCAGGAAAGTAACAGCGAGTTATGTTTACCTTGTCTAAGTTGGCAAAGTCACGTTGCCAGCTCTCCCACCTTGGCCTCAATGCTTCTGGCAGAGAGTCGTCCCAGTTGATACCTTGATGACACATTTCCTGCAAGATCCTTTTTCCATGAAGCACGAATGGCGCCAGGAAGCCAAGGGGGTCGTAGATGGATGCAACAGTAGATAAAATACCTCGACGTGTTGCTGGTTGGTCCTTTAAAGTGTTATCAAATCTGAAACAGTCTCTTTCAACGTTCCATTTGATGCCTAAGGCCCTTTCTTGTGGCATGTCTTTGAATGTCAAGTCCTTTATTTTTATCTCTATTGCACGTTCAGATGGTGGGATGCTTTGTAGAACAGCAGGGCTGTTTGAGATAAATTTGTGTAGACGGAGCCCTCCTTGCTTGCATATCTCTGTGGCCTCTTGTGCGAGCTGTATTGCCTTTTCAACTGTATCTGTGCTTGTGACTCCATCGTCCACATAAAAGTCCCTTTCCATGAACTCAGATCCTGCAGGGTGTGTGTGACAGTGTTCTTTAGCCAAATACCTTAAACCATAATTTGCGCACCCTGGAGATGATGTCGCACCGAAAAGATGTACCTTCATCCTGTATACCTGTGGCTGAGTCTCTGTGTTGCCGTTTTTCCACCACAGAAAACTCAGGTAATCTCTGTCGCAACTCTGAACGTGAAACTGGTGAAACATCTTCTCTATATCGCACATTAAAGCAACAGGATGTTGTCTGAACCGAAGGAGGATGCCGGTTAGATTGTTAATCAGGTCTGGCCCTTGGAGAAGATAATCATTTAGACTTGTACCATTGTGTTTGGCTGAACAATCGAACACAACACGTAGTTTATTGGGCTTTTTGGGGTGATAAATCCTGTGATGGGGAATGTACCATCGCTCACCTTGTTTTCCTTCATTGTGTACTTCTTCGACATCATTCCTTTCGGTCATGTCTTTCATGTAAGCTATATAGTCTCTTTTATAACTTTCATCTTTGTTGAACTTTCGCTTTAAGTGTTCGAGTCGGATTTCAGCAAGCTTTCGGTTGTTGGGCAAGTGTGGCCTTTGTCTGAAAGGAAGAGGCATCTCATAGTGTCCTTGTTCGTTTTTCCTTATTCCTCCCTTGAGTTTGTCCAAAAAGATGAGATCCTCTTGTGAGACTGTGTTGTCACTTGCCGTTGTGTCCTTAAAATCTGACTCTAGCACATTAATCACGTCCATGGGAGTTACAATGGGTAATTCCTTTATTGTGATTCGATGACACAAACTTAACTGAGTTTCATTGAGCTCTGGTGCGGAGCCTCCAACGATACTCCACCCTAGGTCCGTGCGGATAGCATATGGCTCCTCACCTTCTCCTAGTAGAACTTGTCTTGGAGCTAAAGTTCTGGGACAGTTAAATCCTATAAGGAGTCCAACATCACAACTCAGAAGAGGTGGTATCTTATCAGCAATTTCTGTCAGGTGGGGCCATTGCTTTGCTGTGTCACTAGTGGGTATGTTGTCATAGTTAACTGGGATAAAATCTTTGGTATATGAGGGGGGTAGGTCGATGCAAATGTCTGAGTCATAACCCCTCACACGCATTCCAGTTACTCTGTGACTCTTAACAATAGAGTGAACACCCAGCATGGTAGTTAGCTTTAACTTTACGGGGTGCGTGTCCGCTCGTAGCTGTTTGCTTAATTCTTCACAGACAAATGTGCTGTCACTCTGTGTGTCTAGTAGTGCGTAAACTAATTGCTCTTTGGACGGGCTCTGAACCGTAGACACCCACACAGGAACAATCATGGATGTGCTACTTGACTGACCCACCTTAGATATGTTGAGAGCTGTGACTGCCGCAGTCTCATTTGGAGTGCTTGGAGTGGTGTTTCCATAGCTTTGAGACCTTTCATATGCCTTGTAATTGTCATTGTGCAGACAAGTGGGATGCCTTCCTTCGCAAATGTCACAAGTGTGACGATGGCGACAATCTTTGACATTATGACCCACCTTTAAGCATCCATAGCACAGTTTATTGTCCTTAACATATGTGCGTTTCTCTTCTAAGGGATGATCTAAAAAGTTAGAGCATTTTGACAGCTGATGGGTTTCATCTTTGCAAAACATGCAGGGTACCTTTACCTTTGTATAACTTGTCTTTGCCTTGTTGTTTTGTACCGTGGCTTGCGTTGTGAAGACTTGTGTGGATCTGTTTGGTTTTGAGTCTTTTGTGGACCTTTTCTCGTTAGATGCGTTGCATGAGTGTAGAGCATATGACGAAGTGATCGGGTTGCATGCGATCTCCGCTTCGACTGCCACAAATTGTGCAAAGTCTTTAAAAGAGGGAAAATCCTTGCCGTCCATAAGTGTAACTGTGACATGTCGATTCCAGCGGGCTGCCAGCCAGTCAGGAACTTTCTGTAGTAACTTTTGATTTTCCTCACAGTCACTTAGTATTTCTAGGCCTTTTACGTATGGTGTGGCTTGGAGACATGCATTTAAAAAGTCTGAAAATGTTCTTAATCCTTCAGCGTCTTTCGAGCTTATTTTAGGCCATTTTGACAGTTTGTCTCTGAAAGCTCTCTGGACGATAAAGGGCGGTCCATAACGTTGGTCAAGTTTTTGCCATGCGTCCTTGTATGCCTCTTCATCGCTGCGAAAGAATGTGCCCTCAAGACAATTTTTAGCTGGGCCTGTGACATACCTTTTAAGCAAGTGCAGCTTATCAGCAGGTGAGATGTCTTTGCAGTCGACAAGTGAAGAGAATGAAGCCTTCCATTCAATGTAGTTAATTGGATCTCCGCTGAACACTGTAAGCATTGGCACTGGGATTCTGTTTATAGCTATACTGTTTTGAATTGCTTGGGCCAACTGAGAAATGTCTGTGAGAGGCGTTTGAGTTACAATTTGAGGGTTTGGGTTGTTCACCGTGTGACTTGACATATGGATAGACACATTGTTTTGTGGCATTAACGGAGGTAAGCCACTAGAGGGAGCTGGCGCTTCATGAACAGATTGGTGGTCAACAGAGAAAGGAATATTGTTTGGTTGTATTTGCTGACTGTCCACGTCCATGTTCATTTCTCTGTCGTAGATCTCAAGTTTTGCGCGAGCAGCTTGCATTTCCTTTTCTGCCTTTAAACGCTCAAGTTCGGATTCTATATCTTTCATTTTTTTCCTTTGTTTAATTTCCTCCTGCACAATCTTATATTCTGCTTCCTTTACAGCTAACTCCGCCGCTGCATCAATCCTTTTGACTGCGATGCTTGAAGTGTCAGACTGCTTACTGACGCTAGACTGAGAAGCGGTGCCGTAGATGGAGTGGGCATACTGATGTGACAGTAGCTGATGAAGGCGCTGCCTTTCTCTACTTACATCGAAATCACCGTCTATTGCTGTTATACGTTCATTAAGTATTTTCATAATGTCCTTAGTTACTGCTTCACAAGAGTCCATTTTGCGTCTTGTTTCAGAGGATGGCATAGTACGCTCCCTTATTTCACTGTACACCTTCATCATGTCATTCAAACCCTTTTCAATATCATCGGCCATTACACACAACTCGTGCTCTGATAAGTCAGTTTTTAAGCTTTCTCTGGATGTTCTGATTAGCCCTTTCCATTGTTCGTAGAGACTCATCAACTTTCTGTCCTTTTTCATCATTTCGTCTTTTTGGTAGGCTAGCATTTTCTCCGTTAGCACACTAGGCCGCTCTGAACGCCTGGGTAACGATAACTCGGTCGCAGCCTCCATTTTAAGAAGTTCGGCTAAATGTTTTTCTTTACGTTCAATATCTTCCTTCAATTCCTGTCTTGACATGCTCTCTACATCTCCTTGATGTAATAAAACTCTCATTTCATTGATTTCAGTTTGTAGCTTACGTGTTTGCTCTTCGATACCGTCCATTTTCCGTGTCGTTGTAGCTTACTGACTGTGCAATTACCGTTGTTCTTCACGTAGCACGTGCCGTTCGATGTAGCTCGCTGAGGAGAAGCTCTTACTGTGGCAGGCCCCCCGTAGAAGAATGAGACTTTTACTGATGGTTTTATGATGTTTAATCCTTCTTTTTGAACTATAAACCATACACCATATCACCAACGTAAGAGCTGAAATGCATACAAAACATGTGACCGATTAGCTAACATTGTTCACATACTGCTGTCTTACATTGATGCAAAAACGAACACATTATCAAGCAAAATGATCATATCTCATATTATTTAAATACCTTTTGCCTCTTTGGAGGGGCTGCAAATATGAATTTAATGTTCATCACTGCTCCGTGTTGAAGTTACTACCGTATTTGGGCTAACAAGCTGTATACTGAAACTGCGCTAACCAGGGTGCGCGCGCTTCCAAAGGAAGAGGGAATGCGTGTAACTTAAAACCGGAAGTCAACCATTTCACTATATAAATTTCAAAATAAAAGACTTTTCTATAACAAAATATACTAATGGTTATTTACAGTTTGTGTTAAGTTTACTTGTCGGGTTTTACAGTGTAGTGATAGTTTATCTTATGAGGCATAGTTTATCTTAATATTTAGTTTATCCTGTTTTATCCTACAACAAGAACAGAAGGGATTTTGAAAATGAGATAAACGGGTCCAAAACGGACCCGGGCCAGATGAGACAGTATTTTTAGGAGTCCGTTGCGGGTCCGTGGCGGATATATGTTTCAATGTGCGGGTCAAAAACGGACCCACCGTGGAGGTAAAGTTGTAATCGCGGATGTGGAGCGGATGCAGCGCGGAGCAACGGCGGGTCCGCGATCCGCCTTCGTTTCGGATCCGTCATTGCGCGCAAGTGGACGCCGATACGGGTCCGTTCCGGAAGCCGCGATACCTCCGCGGATCCGCCGCGGAGTCCTTTTGCTGTGTGGGCAGTCATTGATGGTTTGGGGTGCCATGTCATCTGCTGGTGTTGGTCCACAATGTTTTCTGAGGTCCAAGTTCAGCACCCCCGTATACCAGGAAGTTTTAGAGCACTTCATGCTTCCTGCTGCTGACCAACTTTATGGAGATGCAAATTTCATTTTCCAACAGGACCTGTCACCTGCACACAGTGCCAAAGCTACTAGTACCTGGTTTAAGGACCGTGGTATCCCTGTTCTTAACTGGCCAGCAAACTCGCCTGATCTTAACCCCATAGAAAATCTATGGGGTATTGTGAAGAGGAAGATGCAATATGCCAGACCCAAGAATGCAGAAGAGCTGAAGGCCATTATCAGAGCAACCTGCCCTCTGGGTAAAGTTACGTCCAGTGGACGTCTTTTTATGTCTTTGCTGACGTTGAAAAGACGTCCACTGAGGAGCCAGAATGAAAGTTTTTATGACGTCTTTTTTTGAAGTCTTCTGTACGTCGGATTTAAACGTTCAAAGAACCTCCTTAAAAGGTTAAAAACTAGTTCAAAAGTGGTCCATGGACATATTTTCAACATCATTTAAGGTTCATTTAGGCACAACTTATACTGTTTCTGATCAAAGACATTAAATCTCTGAAGATCTCAGCAGAGGAGGATCAAACATCTCCACAAACATGGAATCATTAGATTGACTTCATTTCTGTCAGACATCTAGAGAACCTCTTATTGAGAATTAACAGAGGTTTAAATGTTGATATTTGATTCATTTGAAGTCACCATTGTTGTGATCAGTGTTTGGTTTAGTTAGGATCTTAGTCCATCTACTTCTTCGATTAGTCTGTCTCTGACTCCTGTAACTGTGTTTTTGTGAAACACTGCAGTAAAAACTAAATTAAGAGAGCTAGGGTGGTATCAGTTCTTTGTTGATGATGAAAAATTCATCACATATTAAGTACCTGAGGTTATTAAGTTCGCTTTTTTTTTTTTAGCCGCCAAGCCTTTTAAATCTACAGTACAGAAACTAAAATCAAATTACTTGCTTATTTTGAAGATGGACAAAATGCACATAATTTAAATATTTTGAGTAAAAGCATCATGTACTCAAACACAGACATCAATATTCCGGCTATGCATCACAACAACGGTGACAATCAAAACCACTTCATAGCAGTATCCTTAATTTCCAGACTTTTTCGTTTTGATTGTCACCATTGATGTGATGCATATCCAAAATCTTACATTTTTAAAAAAAAAATATGTCCTTTATTTTTTTCTACAACCTTTCTATCCAAGAAAATAAATATAGTTGCAACAAAACACTAATATATTATTTTATATATAATGTTGGCAGCATTAACAGTATAACATTAACACTTGATCGCAACGCTCTCTTCCATAATAAGAGTGCTTTATAACAAACAGCTATAACAGCCAGAGACAAACTAACACAAGAAGCATGAGGACCAAGATCCCAACTAAACCAAACACTGTCCACCACAATGGTGACTTCAAATGAATCAAATATCAACATTTAAACCTCTGTTAATTCTCAATAAGAGCTTATCTAGATGTCTGACAGAAATAAAGTCAATCTAATGAATGAAGCTGTTTGTGGAGATGTTTGATCCTCCTCTGCTGAGATCTTCAGAGATTTGATGTCTTTGATTTGCTTTTGATTTTACCACATGCTCAATCGTCAGTTATTTCATAAAGATAATTTTATTTTCTTGATTTTAGGACAAACACAGTGTCTGGAAATTACATTGAAATAACATGACTCTAAATCTGACGCATCCTTGAGAGTGTTCATTTGGTCCAGAAACAGTATAAATTATGCCTAAATGAACCTTAAATGATGTTGAAAACATGTCCACTGACCCAGGGGCGTAGATTACACGGGGGACGCGGGGGACGTGTCCCCCCCACTTTTATCATCACGGAAATTCGTCCCCCGCACTTTTTCGGGCAAGTGTGTTCGTATAGAGGTTTTCAAGAGCTGGTGTGAATAAATATAGATTTAAACTCAAAGAGACAGGATAGTCTGCGCATGACCTGATGTTTTTTTCGGACCAAGAAGGCGAGATGAACGTCAGGGAGCGCTAAACACTCCTGCAGTGTGCGTGTGTGTGTGTGTGTTTCATTCATAATGGAAGCCGGAGGGCGCTCTCGCGCAGAAAGACATATCAGGAAACTCCTAAACAGCTGTTTTCGGGTTTGTTCGTTTTTTCAAGTCCAAAAAAATCTCCAGCAGGTGATAAATAAAGTATATGAACAATACAGTGCTAATTGATAGAGCATTTATTACAGTATATAAACTATTCTGCCTTATTATGTGATAAAAAGTGTTTGTAGTATATAAACAAATCATTATTAGTTGTCCAGCAGTTATAGATTTCTAAGCCAATTAAAAACTAGAAATTAGAGAAAAATTCAGAAATGATTCTGATATTCTGATTTGCTGCTAAAAAAAAAAAAAAAAAAAAAAAAAACTCGTATTATGATAATGTTGAAACAGCTGAGTATAATTTTTTCAGGTTTCTTTGATGAATAGAAAGTTCAAAAGAGCAACATTTATTTGAAATTGTAAAATGATGTCTTTATCATCACTTTTGATCAATTTAAAGAATCCTTGCTAAATACAAGTATTAATTTCTATCATTTATTTAACAAAACAAACAATATATATATATATTAGGGGTGTAACGGTTCACAAAATTCACGGTTCGGTTCGATACGATACACTGATGTCACGGTTCGGTTCGGTTCGATACGTTTTAGATACAGCAAAATGTAAAAACATCTCAACTTTTCAGAATGCCGCAAGCGCACCGCGGGTCATGTGACAAGAACCAACCAATCAGCTTCATCCTTTCCCGTAACAACGTTGAGAGCTCAGCCAAGATGAAGGAACAGCTGATCATAGTTGTATATGGATTGCAATTTTGAAATAAATTCAGTAGCAGAGCTACTGCAAGCGATTTTTAGAGCTGCAAATCCATTTATCCTTCGCTGAAATTTCCGCGTCTCATGGAGAGAGCACGTCATTGTTGCTTAGCAAAGACAGACGCCTCATGAGCGCTTCTGCCCGAGCGCTTTGGAAAGGAGGAGAAAGACGCGCTTAGTGTTTTCCATGCGTTTTTAGGCACGATATGTGAACGGCCCCTAAGGCGCTCGCTCACTCAGCACGCGCTGAAGGCTCGTTGCAAAATGTCTAATGCATTTAACAGACCAGAAATATAAGATCCTAAAATAACCAACAGGTCTGGTGTTTGGGTTGGATTCCCTGTAATAGTGTCTAAATGCTGCAGGGATAGTTTGCTGCGTGCATGTTTCTCCTTTTTTTCGTCTTTTCCCAGATAGTACTGACGCATATATCCCAGATATTCCCGCTGTTTTTTTTTTTTTTTTTTTTTGTAATCCTGCTGGTGTACCCTGTCATGTTGCAGATGCGACATACCGTTGTTTTTTTATCCACCACTCTCTTGCCATCACCATTATAGCTTAAAGGGAATCCAAAGTGCACCCAAACACCAGACCTGTTGGTTATTGGAGGATCTTCTCATTTCTAGTCTGATAAACGCATTGGCTATTTTGCAACGAGCCTTCAGCGCGTACTGAGTGAGCGAGCGCCTGCTGAGTAGCCTAACATAAACATATAAGATGGTGTTTTTTTCTTCTTCGGGAGTGTCAGGGGCGTTGCCTGTTACCTTGTTTGGGTTATTGGGCTACCTTGTTGAACGCATATCATTATATTTCTTTCTCTCTCTTTTTTTTTTTTTCAAATATAATTAATTACTCCAACGAACCGTTCGGTATACATAATGCGTACCGCGTACCGAACCGAAAGCGTCGTACCGAACGGTTCAATACGAATACGCGTATCGTTACACCCCTAATATATATATATATATATATATATATATATATATGACTAAGCTTTTGAATGATATAGTGTATAATGTTGCAAAAGCTTTTTATTTCACACAAATGCTGATCTGTGGATCCTTCTATTCATCAAAGAATGCTGAAAAAATGTTTTAAATATTGATAATCATCCTATTAGAATGATTTATGATTAATGTGACATTGAAGACAGGAGGAATTATGCTGAAAATTCACCTTTGATCACAGGAATACATTACATTTAAAATATATTCAAATAGAAAACAGTTATTTTAAAAAGTACAAATATTTCACAATATTACTGCTTTTGTTGTACTTTGGATGAAATAAAGGCAGGCTTCATGAGCAGAAGAGACTTCTTTCAAAACATTAAAAATCTTACTGTTCAAAAACTGTTGACTAGTAGGTTATATAGATTACAGAAATGTTATATGTAGTGTTATATATATGTGTGTGCGTGTGTGTGTGTGTGTGTGTGTGTGATTTCTGTCCCCCTCACTTCTGAAAAGATGGCTACGCCCCTGCACTGACCACTTTTCAACTAGTTTTTAACCTTTTAAGGAGGTTCTGTGAACGTCTAAATCAGACTTACAGAAGACGTCAAAAAAAGACGTCATAAAAACTTTCATTCTGGCTCCTCAGAGGACGTCTTTTCAACGTCAGCAAAGACATAAAAAAGACGTCCACAGGACGTAACTTTGCCCAGTGGGTGCGCTCTCATAACACCTGAGCAGAGCCACAGACTGATCGACTACATGCCACGCCGCATTGCTGAAGTAATTCAGGCAAAAGGAGCCCCTACTAAATATTGAGTGCTGCACATGCTCATACTTTTCATTTTCATACTTTTCAGTTGGCCAAGATTTCTAAAATTCCTTTCTTTGTATTCGTCTTAAGTAATATTCCAATTTTCTGAGATACTGAATTTGTGATTTTCCTTAGTTGTCAGTTATAAAAATTTAAAGGAATAGAAATTTAGAAATATATCAGTTTGTGTGTAATGAATGAATATAATAAACAAATTTCACTGTTTGAATGGAATTAGTTAAAAAGATCAACTTTTTTGATGATATTCTAATAACACCTGTATTTAGAATTGTAAAGAATTTTGCTGTTAACCCCTCCAAAAATGGACCTAATTGTCTTCTATTGTAAGCACTTGGACTGAGAGAATAATGATCTCTACTCACCGTAGACAGTAACACTGAATGTTTTTGTTGACCACCACATAGGTCCATCTATCTCTAGCTCATAGTGTCCATCATGTTCAGTTGTGATGTTTGTGATGGTCAGAGATCCAGTTTGATTATCCAGCTTTAGTCTGTGTCTGAATCTCCTGTCAGGACCATCAAATGTAGAGAAGATTTGTTTCGCTCTGCTGATTTTAGCTATGAGAGAGTTTTCTGGTCCAAATTTCCACAGCATGTCATTGTCTTCATGAATTTCAGTAAGATCAGAGTTTAGAGTGACAGAATCTCCCTCCATCACTGAAACTGAGTCACCAAACACACCTGATAAACATCAACAGGGACAGATAAAACATACTTCAAATATTTTTATTGGTTTGCAAAGCAAGAGCTTTAGTGAATCAGGATGAAATTAAAATGCTTTAAAATGCTTTAATAACTTCCAGCACAAACAGAACAAAACAAACGTGTGAAACATTTTTCTTCAATGTCTTATTAGGAAGACCATCTACTGAAAAAAAAAAAACTAGTCTGTTCATCTGGTGAGTCAATCCTCCCACAACAAAGTTTGACCCACCTTGTTCGCACACATACATTCAAACACACACACACACACACACACTGAATATGTGTCTGTTATTAAAATTTCAAATGGTTTTTGATGAATTGTAAAACAAACAAGAAGTTTAAACCATATAACATCTCGCACTGAAAGTCAATCTGATGTTTGACAGAAGCAGTTCAGCTGAGTCAATCTGAAACATACTGTGGTTTAGTTTCTTCTGAAACATGATCTGATCTGGATGGAGTTTTTACAGGAAATGGCCAGTTGTTTGTGTGTTTAGTTTGTATGTGAAGTGCTTCTTTGTATGTTATGAACCTCTCACTCTTCCTCTGCCTCTTATTCTCAACCTCTTCCTCTTCCTCTCTCTGCAATGTCTTCCATTGTTGTTTTTAAAAAAGGGTTCTCACCTGTGGTCTTTTCATAGTGCTTACATCTTGATTGAAGTGTTAACAATTAACCATTGAGGTGTTTGGCCAGGTGGCACATGTAAATGGCCAATTAGCTCATGTAGTGTCACTTCGAATGGCAGTGTTTTGAAATGGCAGACATGTGACTTTATGTCAGATTGTTGTGTCTTATGCAGCTAACTGTGTTCAGTGCATTTAAAAAGTGCCATTTTGAAATACAAAATGTGTGCAAAGCAGAAAATGTGTTTAGACTTTTGGAGACTTGAGAAGAACTTTTGCTCTCTGTGTGTCAGTTTAAATAATTGTGCTGTGCATGTCATTTTAGTGTGTTAGCAATTGGGGAAAAAATGTAAAACTGCTTTACAGTGAAATAAAGTACTGAATCAGTCCATAAAAAATGTGTAATAACAGCCAAAGACAGGTCAGAGCTCCATTATACTAGTTTTATTATTTAGCAGTAAGAATTAACTGGATCGTCATTAGCAACTTTGAATATCAGCACACTCTTCTGTCTATTTCACATCCCTGTCACACTGTCAAGCTCTCACTTGTTTAATTCAAAAACAACCGTTATCATCTTGTGCCTCAGTTTATTGACTGCATTTATTGTAAAATGAAACTGAAGGACGTCTGTATTAACAGTAGGCCTTTGCAATATTGTTGAAGCATTTAACCTTAACCGAAAATTCAAGAGTTTCCCCTTGAAACGGGCCCCAGGATTGTGGCACTGGGGAAATTATGTTACATAAATCCCTTTTCATAGCGGAAAAGACTCACAATAGCGCCATCTGCTGCGGATAGTCAAACTGTGGAGTCCCATTACTGTCTGTCAGAGACGTGTGGGACGTTTTTCACACACTTTCTTTCTTTCTTTTTTTTTTTTTCTCTCTCTTTTTTTCTTCTTTTTTTGATATAGGCCTGCATACTCTAATTTGTGTTTTATAGCAAATATTACGGCAAAGGAGTCACGGTAATTTTAGGTTACATCTTTTCTTGTGACTAATTAATCCGTCCATACATTTTATTCTCTGTTTGAAAGTCGTAGAAACGTAATCGTCGATTTTTTTATTGGGGAAAATAACGCAAAAATTATTGTTGTTAAGCAGGAAAAAAAGGAAAATAGTAACTTCCGCTTCTGTTCTGAGAGCTCCGGACCGGAAAGCCAAACGGCTGTGTTGTGACTTTCGACATCTGATGGTAATTTCGGTTTAATGGAGGCATTTGAACAAATACTTTTATTTCCTCTTACATTGAAATGGTATTTTAAAGAGGCATCGGTAAAATGAATTACTTTTGGATAACAGTAATTTTGCACGTGACTGGTAAGACGTTTTATTTATATTTTGTTTCGCTTGTGGCTCGAAATATTTTTACGCTTGACAATCCCGTCAAAAAAAAAAGTAATAATCATTAGTCTAATAAGTTACTAAGAAGTGAAGATGACACATTGTTTTGGGTTTAGAGACGTTTTAAGCGCTCCTTTATGTCAGAACTAGGCTAAATTATGACTTACGCACGGCTATTAGCCATTAGCCATAGCGTCCCTGTTTACAAACTAAGGGGGAAAAACACATTCAGTGTTTTATAGTTAACGTTACTAGCCCCTTTTGTTTCAGTAGCAGTGTAAAATCCATGTTTACGTGATTGTTTGGCCTGTTTATGACAACTAAGATTGTTTAAATAAGTTTTATACATATTGTCTTGAACATGACATCATTTTAATATGTTAGATTTGAATTCGACAAGGTTTGAGTAGCTCTGGTGTTGTGCAGTGTGTGGAGGAGCCACAAATGCTCCCCAAATCACAACTTGTTGAACTGATTATATGACTAAGCACTTATTATGGTCCAGACTTTTACTTTCAGTATTGGTCTTTGTTTTGCCATGGCTTTGGAATCGGAGGGAAGTTACATTTGAATTATTATTTGTGTTGAGGTATATGGACTGATGACAGCATACAACTGAGAGCCATATATGTGTTGATTTACAGATTAACATTATTCAATCTTATATTAAAATATGTCATACTAATGTTGTTTTATTTCTCTCCTTTTTATTGACAGACTGTGAGAGAGAACAACTGCTGAGGCAGCAATTGTTGCACATTTATTCACGCATTTGACATTTATTACTAAAAATTTTAGCACACTTCTATTATTTTGTTATATTAGTGATTTTATTAAGATTCTATAATAATTTTAATAAGTTTGTGGATTTAAGAATATTTAAATATTAGTTTTTATTATTAATAGTAAATCCCCTTTGTTTGCCAAAAAAGTTTGCTTAATTTTCAGTAATTAAAAGATAAATTAAATTAATGTTTCATGCCTTGATTTGATAACAATAAAAAATTTAATACGCACAGAATTTTTGAGGGGAAAAAATCATTAGGCTTCTTTAAGAAAAAATAAATAAATTAAGTTGTTTTATGCATTCAAATAATTAGACATGTTAAAAAAATTTTGGTAACAATAAAACATATGGTGAGGGAAAAAAAAATTGATAGGGCCCTAAACATGTAATCTTTGTTAAACTTTTATTAAATGGATGTGAAAAAGTTTCATGATTTTAATTTATTAGACTTGCTTTATGATTAATAAACTCCAATTTAACTATTAAAAAGGAGTGGAGAAAATTTTAAATGGAAAAAACTGAATCCAATTTGGAAATAAATAAAATTGAATTTAGAAAAAAAATAAACAGATTTCATAGGGCAATATTAGAGTGTGGTAATTTCAACATTTACTATTATTATTATTATTAATATTACTTTTATTATTACTACTACAGTACTACTAGTATGGTTCACTCCTTCTTTTTTAAATAAAGCACTATTTTAGTTTTTGTTCAATATCCATTTGAAAAACTATTGGTTAATTAATCAGTATCGACCAGTGTGGTCCAAACTAGCCACCGGTATCGGCAAAATTCAATATTGGTCGACCTCTAGTTTACACACACATGGAATTTGACTTGACGACAGGAGATTCCAGTGTTGCACTTTATTTTACAGTACGTGTACAAACGTACTTATAGTGTACTTACAGTGTATTTATCTAAGAAAGTTCTGGTAACACAAGGTAACTACATGGGGTAGGGTTAGGTTTAGGGGTAGGTTCAGGGTTAGTACCTAGTTATTACATAGTTATTGTAATTACTGTAAAGAGTACATAGTATGTACATTAGGAACAGGAGTGTAAAATACAGTGCTACCGCTTCCAGTGTAGAAGAAAGTACAACATAGTCCTAGGAATAACACAGTAGGGATGGAATATAACACTAATATAAAAATGTAAAATAAATAATATTAAAAAAGCCAAGCTTTTACCTAGGGCTGGGCGATATATCTAACGATATGATCATGCGCATCTAATCAGTAAAGCTGCTTCCGTGATCATCGCTAAAATCGCCATCACCTGCTTATAATTGGAGTGGCGTTTAATAGACAGCAGAGGTGGGACTTTCAAGTCACAAGCAAGTCTTCAAGTCATATTCAAGTCCTCAAAGGGTTAAAGCTAAAGAGATAATTAAGTGACTAATTAAATGATGATTGTGCATTAGTGATGAACTTCTGCTGTTAACAATCAACATCACTGAAGTAAAGAGAAACACAAGAACTACAACTGCATTTAGCCACAGCCTTAAACTGAAAGAAAAAAAAAAAAAAAAAACACTGTGTCACCATAATTGTGGTCAAGGTTTGCTTTAGGTAGTCTCTTGACCCTTTTACTAATTCAAAGCAATTTGATTCAAAACAATTTCAATATTGTTTTCGCAACAAACATGTGTGCATTGCTGAATCAAACCTTGTAGTGACAGATGATCTTATGCTTTTTCTGCTTTTATCTCATGTTGACTTGGACATCATGAGATAGTCTTCTTTGGATTGTTGACTGACTTTCAGCTTTTACCAGAGTTGGGACTTTCAAGTCACAAGCAAGTCTTCAAGTCATATCCCAAGTCCTCAAAGGGTTAAAGTTAATGAGATAATTAAGTGACTAATTAAATGATGATTGTGCATTAATGATGAACACCTGCTGTTCTTGAGAATTACAGAGGATCAGATGTTGATGTTTTATTGGTTAAAGTGATGCAACCATAATGGAGATCAGCGTGTGCTTTAGTGGGGATCTTGACCCTTGACTGTCATGTTAGATCTCTTTATGTAGCATTGCATGAGGTGCTGTAAAGCAGAGAGAAGAAAATTAATCTGTATGTGATAGGTGGTCAGATTACAATCAAATTAACATTAGCTCTATTTAAATTAAGCATAATCAACCCAGTAAAACTACACTATGGAAAGAAAAATTAAGTGAATTTTAAATCTACTAAGTGTATACAAAATTTGAAAAACTGTACTCTGTAGACACACACAGACATCAAGAACCAGCATATGACTCTCAACAGTGGTGACAATCAACAAAATGTTGCATGCTGGGTAAAACCTTAGTAAAATCTCCCGTCATGCACTGCAGTATGAAAAATTGTCACCACTGTTGAGGATCGTGTGATAAGTGTGTTTGTCTAAAAACCTGAACTGATTGTCTCCTTTTGTGTCTTTCAACATTTAGACTTTTTTTTTTTACTTCAGTTCAGTAATATCTGAGTGTCAGTCTACTATCCAAAGATAAACACCATTTCATGATGTTCAGTCATCATGAGTTATAAGCAGAAAAAACATAAGATCATCTGTTACTGCAAGGTTCGACTCAGCAATGCATACATGTTTGTTGCGAAAACAATATTGCAATTGTTTTGAATCAAATTGGTTTGAATTAGTAAAAGGGTCAAGACACTACTTAAAGCAAACCTTGACCACAATTATGGTGACATAGTGTTTTTTTTTTTCAGTTGAAGGCTGTGGCTAAATTCAGTTGTAGTTCTTGTTTCTCTCTTTACTTCAGTGATGTTGATTGTTAACAGCAGATGTTCATCACTAATGCACAATCATCATTTAATTAGTCACTTAATTATCTCTTTAGCTTTAACCCTTTGAGGACTTGAATATAACTTGAAGACTTGCTTGTGACTTGAAAGTCCCACCTCTGATAGACAGAGCCGTAGATCGCTGACAAGCCACGCCATATCGCGTTCATATCGAAGGCGATTCATCTGCGATAATGAACGCGATATGGCGTGGCTTGTCAGCGATCTACGGCTCTGTCTATTAAATGCCACTTCAATTATAAGCAGGTGATGGCGATTTTAGCGGTGATCACAGAAGCAGCTTTACTGATTAGATGCGCATGATCATATCGCTCGATATATCGCCCAGCCCTACTTTTACCTCAGTCTTTTTTTTCGGTCTTGTTTTTGGTTTACAATGTATTGATGGAAGAAACAAACCTCTTCAAAGCTTAGAATCAAGTGAACCAATTGTTTCAGAAAATGATTCACTGTTTGGAAGCGCTCAAAACAGCGCTGTAGGCGTCATGCAAAACTGTGTATGACCAAAACATGTATAAAACAGCTTTACAAACCCATTGCAAATCTTGTATATTAAATGCAATTAGGATAATAAAATACAATTAGATATGAATTATTTGTATAATGTGTTTTTAATTATTATTATTCATTTGCAGTACTTATTTTCTTTGTTTTATAGAGAGCTTGTTTAAACAGGCCAGTAAGAGACTATTAACTATTATTTACAAAAATGTCTCATTAAAAATATTTACAAATGTATGAAACTGATCCGAGATCATGTAGAAACCAGACACGGGTTCAGTGGTTCACCACTGAAACCGCTGAAATTTCGAAAAGTTTTGAAACAGCTGTGATTTAACAAAGCCTTTTGGGTTTCATATGTTTACACCATGAACATGTTCCAAAAGCACGTTTGATATGTTTCATATATTTCACATGTGATTGCATGTGAAGTTAAGGTTTTTTTTTTCTTCTTTGGTAAGGGTTATGATGGTAACTTTTATTTTTGTTTGTTATATTTTTCCACTTGTATAATTGTTTGTGTCTTGTGCTATATAAATAAAGGTGACTTGACTATCTTTCTGTCTTTCCTTGCCAGAGATTTGTGCTGGTGGAGCCTGTTCATCTAGTCTTCCACCTGGTCTTGTTCTTGTCAAGTCTTTCTGTCTGGTCCTGCCCTGTTTGCATCTGGTCTTGTCCTTGTCTCTCCTCTCTACCTGGTCCATCTCTTCTTCTCTCCCTCTGGAGTTTGCAGTAGTTTCCCTCTTCTAACTGGACTTTAACTTGGACCTGGCACTTTTATGTTTATGTTATTTCCTCATTCAATAAAGTGTCCATTCCAATCTGCTTCTGGGTCCTCTCTCTCATTCAGACTCTGACAGAGTAAGTCATTTAACATAACAGATGTGTGTTGAAGACAAAACTGAATTTACAAAACATTCGTCTTCAAGGAAATATAAATGTTAGCAGCACTGGGGAAAGTTACCTTTTAAAGTAATGCATTACGATATTGCATAACTTATTTGAAAAAGTAACTCAGAGATTTCATAATTTTAAAAGTAATGCATTACTTTACTAGTTACAGTAAAAAAGTAATCTGATTACTGAAATCACGTTATTCCCAACACTGGATGTAAATATCCTTTTTTTTTTTTTTTTTTGAGGGGCAGTGCTAATAAGAAAACTGATCTTTAAACACAATAAGAAAAACTTCACGTTAGCAGCATGTTTAAGTGATTTAACACCAGAGCTCTCAATGCATCATTTTTCTTTCTGTAGGATCAGCAGATGTTTGCAGATTGTGTAAGATTTGTTTATGGGTCCCTTAATGTGAAAAGAACTAGGGCTGCATGATGTCTCAAAATAAAATGATTGCAGACTGCAATTGAATTAAATAAACGAGTTTTAGTAAGTGCATACATCACTTTGCCAGCAATCCATCAAGAATTAAGCATTAGACCTGGTTTAAAATTTTAAAATATACTAATTAAGATTAAAATATATTTAAGGAAACGTAACAGTTTTTTCCTATTCCACTATGTTGAATTCCCTCAACTTAGACGAGTTGATTCGTACCTGTGCCGTCTCGCTGTAGTGTCCAGCGCAACTATGTTAGCATTTATCTTGGCACCATTCATTCCTTAGGATCCAAACAGGGTTGAATTTAGAAGCCACCAAACACTTCCATGTTTTCCCTATTTAAAGACGGTAGCATGAGTATTTACACGAGTATGTATGGGAACACAAAATAAAAAGAGCATTTCAACCTCGGCGCAGTAATATCATCACTCCTGAAAACTTAGGTTATACATTTTTATCATCAGTGAGTGTGATCTCTGGGAATTGAACCCATTACCTTTTGTACTGCTAATGCAATGCTCTACCACTGAGCCACTGGTTTGACTGTTACATTATGAATCCAGTTCTCTACTCACATTTTTTATGATCTCTTGAAATTATTTTTTATAATATAATGTATAATATAATCTTATGTAACTTATACTAACTATTACTGTCTTCTCCAGGTGTGTCTGGTGTTTATACAGATGGAGTGTCAGTGTCAGTGAATGAGGGAGAATCAGTCACTCTATACACTGATGTTACAACAGTCCAACAGGAAAAGATTTCCTGGTATTTTAATGACATTAAACTTGCTGAAATCACTGGAGGTCAGAGTAAGATCTGTACAGATGTTCAGTGTGATGGGAGATTCAGAAACAGACTGATACTGGATCGTAAAAATGGATCTCTGACCATCAAAGACCCCAGACACACAGACTCTGGAGTCTATAAACTAAAGATCACAAAAAACAGCAGAGACCTTGAAAAGATCTTCATTGTTACTGTTCACGGTGAGTCATTGTTTTTAAAATCAAGTAAATCACACTATTTCACAAAGAGTCTGACAGCAGCCAGTGCTCCACACAAAGATCTGATCTCACCATCATCAGTCTGTCTGGATAACATGAAGAAACAGAACAAACTGAGACAGACTCAATCCAGAAGAACTGTGGCAACATCTCCAAGATGATTCAAGAGGTCTACCCGCAAAGCTCCCTGAAAAACTAAGTGCAAGTGCACAGAAGGCAAAAACTGCTTTAAACGCAAAGGATGCTCACAACAAATGTTGATTTAAATTCGTTAATAGAAGTTAATTGATAAAGAAAATCTATGTATGACATTAGTTTTGACAGCATCTTCATTTTACAGCATTTTTACAGAAGTGGCTAAACTTTAAACATTTAACGTTTGTTCTGTTTCTTTGTGTTATTCCAGACAGACTGATGATGATCAGATCAGATCTCTTTAAAGCTGTTGTCAGACTCCTTGTGCAAACACAAATCTCACTGGATTATTAGAATTAATGAATGTTGCATAGTGTACTCTCTCATGGGACAGAGACTAACAATAACAATCATTTTATCTATTCCTTTTTTTGGGGGGGGGGGGGGGGGGACATATACTTTCAAAGTGAAGCATTTGAAATTTTTTGGCAATTTTGTTTGGCTTATAATAACTGTTCATTCATTCTTCAGGTTTTTTCAGTACTGATACAGAAGGAGAGTCAGCAATAGTGATGGAGAGAGATTCAGTCACTCTACGCACTAATGTTAAAACCGACCAAAAAGAAAAGATTAGATGGTATTATTATGACACTCGCATCGCTCAGATCACTGGAGATCTCAGTAAGACCTGTACAGATGTTGAGTGTAATGAAGGTAATGAGAGATTCAGAGACAGACTGAAGCTGGATCATCAGACTGGATCTCTGACCATCACAAACACCAGAGAAGTGGACTCAGGAGTTTATCGTCTACGTATCATCAGCAGTGACACCATCACTGAAAAGATCTTCATTGTTGCTGTATATGGTAAGTCATTATGTGTAAAAACAAGTCATGTACTTTCAAATTTAGTGATTTGTTTTTGCTGTGACATTGTGGGTGTCTCTTTATGTGTATATTAGTTCATAATACGTAATTTTGTCAAAAACAATTACTTTTGAAGTGGAATTGTAGATTTAAATCTATGGATGTTTCATTGTGATTTAAAACATTGCTTTCAATTGGTTATTTATTAATTTTTATCTTTTAGTCATATTCTGATGAAGATGAAAGTTCTATTTTGTCTGTTTAAATGCATCAGGTAATCAGGTTTCTTTTTAGTTCATCGGGAATCCAAAGTGCAAAGGATTTGATAAAAAATTACGAAGTGTTTTCCCCTCAGAAGAGTCCTTCAGCAGCTGTTGGTTTGTGTTTCAGATGTTTCTGCAGCAGAACGAGATGAAATGAAGAGAAAGTCAGTGAAGAAGGGAGAATCTGTCACTTTAGATCCTGGTGAAATTAAAAACCTGAATGATTCGATGACGTGGTATTTCAATGACACTCTCATCGCTGAAATCACTGGAGATCCCAATAAAACCTGTAAAGATGGTCAGTGTGAAGACCCTGATGGACGATTCAGAGACAGACTGCATCTGGATCATCAGACTGGATCTCTGACCATCACAAACACCACAATCACAGACTCTGGAGATTATAGACTACAGATGAACCGCAGCAGAATCAGTATCATAAGGAGTTTCAGTGTTACTGTCACTGGTGAGTATGATTAGTCACTCCACACACATTACTTTGCAGTTTTAGAAAACAGTTTGACGTATGTAAATCAACCCAGTGAAAGATTTCATTGTGGGCTGTTAGAAAGAGTTAGTTTTGGTTCAGTTTTAAAATATAACTGAGATGATCTCTTATCACCTTCACATGCTTATCACATTGAGTATTACATTATGAATTTTACAAGTCTGTTGTTAGTAATGACAGAAATGCATAATATTAGTCAGTTGTCCTGCACAGCAAAATCCCCAGTGTTAATTTAACACTCTGAGTGTGGATTATATAAACACTGAAGCAGTGTTAAAAGTAACACTGAAGCAGAGTTGAAGTTAATGAGATAATTAAGAAGTTAATTGAGTTATGACTGACCATTATTGAAGACACCTGATGTTAACAAGCAGAATCACCAAACGAGAAAATCACAATTTGTGTGTCACCATTATAGTGGTCAGTGTTTGCTTTAGCTGGGATCTTGGCTTGTAACTTTTTACTTTTAAAGTTTGTTTGTCAAACCAAGAGCAAAAATCATCGCGTGTTGATGATTATGTTTTAATGTAATTGTTGCTTGACCTTAATCACTGAACTCTTTTACAGTCTCTTCTTATGGATCATTATTGATTGTAACAGCTTTGATTACACAACGAAAGAGTCTGTATTTTCTATACATTTTGTAGGCATCTCTTGTGATTCTGTGATTCAGATTTTTTTTTTTTATTAAAGCGTTTTAATTTTAGGCACACACAAATAACAAGAATCAGCGTATGAATCTCAAAAACGGTGACAAACAACATATTCAGATAAACAGATCTACTCTGAACATCACAAAACTAGATACTAAAAATTCACATAAAAACAGCAAAAATAAAATATAGTTAGAATAAAAAGTTAAAAAGACAGATCAGCTCATAATTTATTCATGCCGCAATGCATGATGGGAGCCATGGATGAGTTTTTATTGGCTACAACATGCTTTTTTGATGGTCACTGTTGTTGTGATGCTCACGCTGATTCTTGATGTCTGTGTGTCTAAACTAAAGAACTCTTTCTTAGAACTAAGTTTTAAAAACATGTCATATTATGGCAAAAATGCTGGATCACTTTTTTATCCATCTTATTTATGTACACAGTAAAGAAACCTGAACTCAGGCATTCAGGTCAATCCATGACAATTAGTCCAAACCACAAGCAAGACCATAAGATTGCCTCTGCTGTGGTCTGTCTGTATGGTATAACTCAGTTACCACAGCCACACAAAATCTAAAGTTAATAACTGAAGGGTCAAAGTACCAACTAAAGCAAACATTGACCACTATAATGGTGACACACAAATTGTGATTTTTCTCGGTTGGTGATTCTGCTTGTTAACATCAGGTGTCTTCAATAATGCTCAATCATAACTCAATTAAATTCTTAATTATCTCATTAACTTCAACTCTGCTTCAGTGTTACTTTTAACACTGCTTCAGTGTTTATATAATCCACACTCAGAGTGTTAAATTAACACTGCAGATTTTGCTGTGTGTAAATGCTGCTGTCTCTTGTTGCTGTTTTATCTGCTGTTCCTCAAAAAGCCACCAGATTTATGAAATAAATCAATATCATACTGGTGACCTAGATAGACGAGTAAATATCAGTCAAAGGCATTGCTAAAGTTGATTATTAGTCAGTCTCTAGAAATAATGATTGTGTGTCTTTATCTGTTCCAGATTCAAGAGTGTCTTCAGCTGCTAAAGGAGGAGTATTTGCTGTGGTTGTTGTTGTTGTTGTTCTGTTGTTTACTGCTGCAGCAGTTGCTGCTGGGATTTACTATCGCCACAGGAGATCTACACAAGGACTAAATGGCAAGCATTACATACAGCTGATTTGACAAGATTAGATTTGTTCCAATTAATACTATAATACTATAGTACTAAGCAAGTACTATATGCTTAATGTAATTTGTTGTTGTTGAAACAGGCATGTTCAGGCTGCACAGTAACAATGAGGTGAGATACTAAATGTCTTTCTGTCTGCAAAAAACCCCTGAATTTGCGTATTGATTTCTGTGAGATCTAAAAAAATTACAGTCATAAGTCTGTCTGAGATTTCTCTCTCTGTGTGTGGGTAGTTTCATTCAGAAATTATTACGTAGAAATACCAATTTAAAAAAAAAACCATACTGTTACTTAAAAGAATATAGTGGAATTCTCTTTTAAATGTGTATGTCATACCATGTTATTGTATTAGTCATTTTTGGGTCTCTAGATTAATTTATGATGTGATCAGCCATGATTAAAAGCTTTAGACAACCAGACTGCTTAATTTCCAATGGATTCTACATTTTGTAAATATTATGAAATGCACTTGTTTCTGTTTCATAAAAAGATCTTATCTGCAAGCAAGTCGTGTACAGTAATATGTTAATGTTCATTCTACCTCTAACCAGAAGATATTTTTGTTTTTGTTTCTTTTATCTGTTTATTATCTATAATTTGTGATTGTTACCTGCTACCTCCACTAGGTTTTTTTTTGTGACTGTGGCTGAATAAAATCTGATCATTTGTTTTCTTGCAGGGGAATGGTGCACTACACTCAGAATGGGGTTTAACTGATGACTGCTGATAATGGGACATCACAGTAGCATTAGTTCATATTTGGGCGACTTGAAATGTAAGAGGAGCAGAAAAAGAAAAGATTGAACTGTGAGCATTTACAGATAAGAGGTTCTACTCCAGACCAGTTCTGATGTTTGATGGTTTGTTTTAAATGTTTTATATTTTATATATGTATAATATTACTGTAATAATATTAAAAACTCCATAATCACTGGGAAGAAGGAGACGGGAACAGGCGCACAATCAAAATGAAACTTTAATAATCATAATGGCGCTCATGGGGACCTGCGGGAACCTGGGGGTAGGACAGACGAGGCGAGAGAAAAGGAGATGGAAGGAGAGAGGGGAGAGAGGAAAAATAAAAAATCCGGTTCCCAGACGCACTGCTGCTCGGCCCTCCACCAGCTGGGTGATCTCCTCCGTGGTGCCTGGCGGTGGCACTGGACGGCCCTCGGCGACGGCTCCTCTGGTTTTGGGCAGCCGGCAGGAGTCCCCCGTTCCCTGCTCCTCGCCATTCAGGCGGATGGCAGCAGGCTCCGGCTCTCTGGCGAACGGCGCCGACTCCTCCGCTCCCTCACGGACGGCAGCCGCCCCTCCATCGTGGGCGGCCGGCAGGGAGCTCGCCCGTCCCCGGCAACTCGCTCCAGCCCACCGCCTCGAGCGTCCATGGCGGCCCACAGGGATCTTCAGCAGCGCGTCCCTCCTTCTCCCGGGTTTCGGCACCACTGTAATAATAAAATCTCCATACTCATCGGGAAGAAGGAGGCGGGAACCGGCACACAATCAATTGAAACTTTAATAATCCAAAATAAACATAAAACAGCGCACCAGCCCCTCACGGACGACTTGTGCGCATAAATAAAAAGCAAAACATAAAATAATGGCCCAGGCCTGGTCCTCTCTCCTCCTTCACTATAGTCGCTCCCGTTTTATATCCTTCCATCTCCTACGTGGGACTCGATACTGGCGGTGGGGCGCAGGTGCAGCTCACCTCCAATCACTACACCTGGCCTCACTCCTCGTTCCCACGTCTCTCTGCCCCGCCCCACTCGTCACAATTACATTATTCCTTCTGTTTTGTTTCCAAAAATGTGTATAATTTTTTTTCTACCAAGCTTATGCATGCACTTTCTTTCAGTTCTGTTGCCTTAAGGTAAAGTTCACTACTTTATTACTTTACATTATCTGTCCATTATAGAAATTTCGATTAGAAAATTAAAATTTGTGTTGTTAATATAGAGGTTTGTTTTGTCAGTCTCCTTCAGTTATGTTTAAAAAACCATGAAATATGTCTGTTGCATTTGTTCATTTTTGTATTTTCTTTTGTTGTATGTTTGTGTTTGAATGTTATGATATAATCACTGTGTGATTGAAATAATCACCTTCTCTCGAATCTTCTACATGCTCAGTCTGAGTCTATCACCTCATTCCAGGACAGAAATAATATGTTTGACACCTGTTATGAACATCATCTGTTTTTTCTGAACAATGGTAGACCTAATTGTGCAACCGTCTATTATTTCTCAGGTTTGTCCTGTTTGATGTGGATCATGAGATCTGTTCCCAGAGATTTTGTATTTTTTTATTATCCAAGGAAAACAACATGTATTCCATTTTTTAACAACTGTTTTGTACTGGAGATTAATGTGAATGTTTGTTTGCACATATGACACATGCTATTAAATATACTCTACTAACTGAGTTTGTAGTTGAAATCTGTGTTTGTCATTGAATAGAAACACATATTATAGAAAAACACATTAAACTGTCACCATTAACATTTCAGGATTCAACCTCTGACACAAGCAACAACTTAATCAGTTTAATCCTAGCAATATGAACACAGGTGTATTAATATTGAGTGAGGGTGAAGGCTGGAAAGGTGAATTCTTGGTAATGGCACTAGATGGTGCTCTACTAGGGTACACACGCTTGTCTTGTACTCTTTTAATGGTTTAGTTCACCCAACGATGAATCTTCTGTCATTATTTGCTCGGCCTCACGTTGTTCCAAATCTCTAAGACATTTGTACGTCTTCTGAACACAAATTATATATTTTTTTATGAAATCCAAGAGCTTTCTGACACTGCATTGACAGCGACACAACTGACACATTCAAGACCAAGAAAGGCAGTAAGGACATCATTAAAATAGTCCATGTTACAACAGTGGTTCATCTGTAATGTTATAAAACCTCACAAGAATGCTTTTTTTTGTGCTAAGGAAACAAAAATAACAACGTTATTCAACAATTTCTTCTCATCAAATCATATATATAAAATTCTAAGTGCATTGTTCATTTGTTTTACTGTACTATAAGTTGGGAAATGATCAAAACTTATTGGGGACATCCCACACACCTCGTGAAGCTCCTTTTTCTAAAGCAGAAGTCAAATGGTTTCGTATGAGCCAGAATGGAAAAAACAAAGAAAAACCATCGAACCACAGGCCACTGACAACTCGAACACACTCCCACACTGACTCACGTTAACATCTAGCAGATACAAGCTCATGCAGAACCTGTTTGTCCAACAGATAAACCACATCTCTGTACAGATGTGAATCAATGAGACCACAGCAGGCTCTCCACTGCTTTTGGTGAGCATTCTGCCTCTACGTTTAGCAGTTTGTTTTAAATGATATTAACATACACTGTGTCTTTAAAAAAGTCTTTTTACTACAAAACAAATACTTTGGAGGAGATTTCACAAATCCATCTTTAATTACATTGCTTCAGAATGATCCTGCTGTTAATCCTAAACTCTGAAACCGAGGTTGTTGAAGGAGATTTAAGAGTTCTTGTACTTGGAGAAGGATTTAAGTTTGATCATCTTCTCATGGCAATCGGTGCATACTCAACATGATCTTCCTTTTTAACATTCTGTGGAAAACACACATACAAGAAGAGATGAGTGAGATGTATAAGACTGAACAAAGTGTGACAGAGATACAAAAAAAAGCTTTGCTGTTCTAAAGCAGGTTTGAGTGATTTTTAACAATGCATTTGCTTTTGGACGATCATGCAAACCTGAAGAAACGTGCATTGTGACTTTCATTTCATGAGGGCTTCAGTTTCCTGTGAGACTTTTTCTTCTAAAAATAAACATACACTGTTCACCGCTCAAAACAAACAGGTTCCGTCCACTTAAATATCTAAAATGCAACACAATGTTTTTGTATTGGCACTACGTGAAGCATGTTGTTTATAACTAACTGGACAGTGTATCTGTAAAAACAGTGGTAAGTGTAAAAATAAAATAAAAGGCAACAACAAAAATCAAATTCTGACTCAATTTATGAATAATTATGAATAAATTCTCTTACTGATTTCTGTGCTCTTCTGTGGAATGTGGGGTCAGCGTAAGTGATCTCTTCTTCACAAGTCTGGACTGTTTTAGTAAGAGCAACACCAACAGATGCATTAAAACAACTAAACTCAATCTTAGCTGGATTCATTTCTTCAGAACTTACAGTATGTGGTGTTGATATTAAGGCTGTCAAAATTAAATCAGTAATGTATGCAATTAAATATTTAGAAGTGCAACTTTTTAAAAACGCATTAACAACTTTAATTTTAACTGTTCCACACACACACACACACACACACACATTGTGTTTTGTTGCAGTCAAAGTAGTGAAGAATCTTTTTTTTTTTTTTGTATTACTGAGATGAGTAAAGAGTAGTGTTCATTGTCACATATATATAGACATTTATGAGTTCCAGCTACAGAAATTGCAAAAAAGCACATTAGTTGATGGAATAATTGGCATTTAAATTGTGATTATGCTAATTATCAATACATATCTATTAGCTTTTGTTATAATAATTTTTAAAAGCAGTAGGTAACACTTGCCTTCTTGGTCTCTTTTCCTGTGTCTTCTGAAGATGAAGAAGAACCCGACTGCAGCAAACATCAACAGAGATCCAGCCGCAGCAGAAACAGAGACCAACACTATCAGAGACACAGAGTCTGTAACAATAATCATTCATGTCAGTGTAATCTACAACAGAAGACAGAGATCAACTCAGGGAATAAACTGCAGACATACCTTCACATGTGTGACAGAGTTGTGTGATGTCCAGATGTGTGGTCTGGTTTGTGATGGGATTGTTGATCACACAGCTGTAGCTGTTTTTCTCCTGATATTCCACCTCCAGAGGTAGAGAGAGACTGATGCTGAGATCAGACACACTGATGCTGGACAATAAACTGTTTCCTTTGTACCAGGAGAGAGTCACATGACTCACATTCACCACTGAACACAACAATGAACAATTCTGCTGTGATGAAGATGATGATGATGAAGATGATGAGTCTCTGGTAATGTTTGGTGTGGGCAGACGAGCTGTAAACATGAGAATACACAGAAATCTAAATAAAGCAACCCAATTATTTTCAGTTCTGAGTGCACAGCTAGTGTTTAGTGTGTCATTTGATTATGTAAATCTAAAATAAGAATATGAGAAGATCAGGACAAACAGTGGTTCTACTCACCGAAGACAGAAACACTAAATGTTTTTGATGAATATTTCTCTCCATCTGTCTCTACTTTATAGAGTCCAGTGTGTTGAGTTGTGATGTTTGTGATGGTCAGAGATTCAGTCTGTCTCTGAATCTCTCATCAGGAACATAACATTTAGAGAAGATTTTAGCTACAAGATCCATTTTTGGTCCAAAATACCAGATTATGTCTTCATGTTTATATTGTTCAGTAAGATCAGTGTTTAGAGTGACAGAATCTCCTTCCATCACTGACACTGACTCTCCAAACACACCTGAAGAACATGAAGAGGTTTTATTACAGATTAAGTTTGTTCTATAAAGCCTGAAAACAGCATGTGAACTGAAGGAACATCACAACAGCTGCAGAGAGACAAGTTAAAATGTCATGTGAACCAATCATTTGGTATTTACTTTGTTTTAAAATTATCTGGAGCTAACTGAAAAATTATGCAATTGAAGAGTTCAGATGCAGAAGCCTCTACATGCCATCTGAAATATTCATCTAAAATTAGGATTTTTATCAAGCTCCTATGCTTAGGTTGAGTCATTTTACTTTAATG
Source organism: Carassius gibelio (assembly GCF_023724105.1). Taxonomy (NCBI): domain Eukaryota; kingdom Metazoa; phylum Chordata; class Actinopteri; order Cypriniformes; family Cyprinidae; genus Carassius; species Carassius gibelio. The sequence goes on along the minus strand of NC_068417.1, from coordinate 15,803,491 downwards.
GCAATGTGCAGGTCCTTTGCCAGACTATTAAAGTGAAATAACTGAATATAAATATAGGAGCCTGATAAAAATCCTAATTTCAGATGAAAATTTCAGATAGCATTTAGAGGCTTTTGCATCTGAAGTGTTCAATTGCATAATTTACTGAAAACAAAAACATGATATCTTCAGGGTGAAAAGAAGACAAGGAGTAAATATAAAAAGCCCGGTATTTAAAAGCAGTACTTAAAGTTATGTGTTTCTGAGCCTCCATGCAGAACACACCCATTTACATTCACTGAAGAAATTTCCACCTTTTTTAAAGTACTTTTATGACCTGCTGAAATTGTTAAAAAAAGTTAGTAGAAAAAAAAGTTAGTAGAGCTCACAAAAATTACTCATCTGATGCAGAGAGCAGCAAAAGAAGAAAATCAATTCTGAAATGAATAGTAATGAAACAATGGAAATTATTTTATAACTTACCAATCGTACTCCGCCAGCAGAAACAGAACAAAACGAACATGTGAGACATTTCAGTTGTTCAGTGTCTGAACAAATAAAAGTATTCACCAAAACCCTCAAGCTACAGTATAAGTGCATCCACCCACGACTGAGTTTGACCCTCCTAGTTCTTACGCTGGATTTGCATATTGTATATTGTTATAGTTCTTCTGGCCCTTATTAAGACTGTTTTTAATTTCATTTTAACTGTATTTAATGCATGGAATTAATGTATTTTTTATCAGTTAAACATTCACATATTTGTAAAAGATAGTTCTCAGACTGTTAAATGTCTAAAAGTAGAAGAATAATGTTGAGTATTAGATTAACTATATTTCATAGAAGAAGAAAAAATGAGCCTAACTTGTAATTATAAAATGGTTGTATATATTTATTACATTTTCGATTGCTGCGCGTGGAACCAATGTTAAAAGAGTAACAGCTTCACAGAGGTTCAGCTTCTGAGTCAAACTGAAAACTGCTGCGGTTGGCTTGTTGTTGGACAAACATCTTGTAGATGAGAGAGTTTATTCACTGCATCTGCGTTTAGTTTATAGGTGAAGAGTCTCTTCCTGTCCTGCAATTACAAGCATTTTAAGACCTTTTAATCTAACAATTACTTGATTCACTTTTAGAGAAACAATAGCTACAGAATGATCGTAAGAATGACTTAGGATTTAGAATTTGTTTAAAATTTAGAATTTAACTGATTTAGAAGATGTTTTTTTTTTTGTTTTTTTTAATGTTACTGTATGTGGTTCGCTTAATAAAGGTATAACAGTTCCCTTTGTGTGCACACAGTATTTAATTATATTACCCAACAATATTTTTCCCCACCCACATTTTATTGTAAAATAATCGAATACTAGCTGTATAATGAGAGGTGTTGTTGAGTAACTCTCATCTGTTGTAAGTAAAGGATGGTGTGAAATTTCCACCCACTGAGCAACTCAGCATAAAAAAAAAAAAAAAAAAACCTCAGTGGGCTTCAACACTTTCATTCCACTGTTTACTGTTTTTATGTTATAGCTATAGCATTGATGATTTTACAGAATGAGTAACATTAGAGTCCTATAGCTGTAAAATAAATGAATCTTCCAGCTTTTAAAATGGCTAATATTCACGAGAAGGGTCTAAGTGAGGGTCTAAAAGCACTGTATGCTGTAATTAAAGTATGTTTGATGTTTATTCAAGATCATCCGTGAGAAATGCAGTCATCTTACATATACCTCAGATCATCACAGTCGCCTTCACATGCAGTCACAATTTTCACACTGTGTCTAATGTAAGAACAGAAAATAAAAACAGTGCATAAAGTAGTTATATCTTTAAAAGTTTTGACCAAAGTAGAAAAATACTTTGTTAGTCAAAAACATAAGTAAAGCCGATTATAATTTGATCTTTAGTATTAATAACCATCTGAGTTTATCTTTATAGATTCAGGTCTTCCTTTAAGGCCTATAGCAGGAGTGTTGCCCTGCATACAGCTGATAACAAGATGGAAAATATTTCAACGCTATGGAGAGAGAGATATGAACATGTTTTTGTTTCATTATGTGTGGGAAATGTGAGGCCCTGGTCAAAGAGCATGGACCTCTCCAGGCCAGCAGACAAATACATAGTAATAGTATAAATACATCTGAATACTAAAAACATTTAAATAAAAAAAAAAAAATAATAATAATAATTCAATTACAAGTTGCCTTTATTTAGGTCTCGGCTACCTGTAAGTCAAATTTTTTTATGCCATTGGTATATTTGACAGCATACAGGCAAGTTGTCCCAAATATACCATCTGATCCATTTAACCCTTTGAGCGGTACGGTCCCACATACGGGATTTTTATTTCCATGCCCCTGAGAGTACAGTCCCAGAACATTTGGTAACGTCACATAACTGTCAAATTCAAACTGTGCTTTTGAATAATAAATGATCTCTGCCCCGTAACATACATGTATCTGCTGGGCTAAAGCAACTCCCTGCAGACTGTCCTCAGCTGTGTCTTATATTTTATATTTACATTTCTCACACATAATGAAACAAAAACGTGTTTATCTCTCTCTAATATATATGACAGTACTAGCTTTCCTATTGCCTGACTACATATTGTTATCAAACGTGTTTATATCTGTACGCTAACACTGGTCTCTCACAAGACCTCTGCCTTGTTCTCCTCACAGCTCACACAACTCAATTTGTCTCCTCTGACCAGTGTTGTCTAATCCTGGCCTGTGCCTGCTCTCTTGCCCACATAGCAGGCTCATAATTATTATCTGTGGTCCATCATAAATAAACCTTTAAAATGTTCTCAGCATCAGAAATGTCTTTGTGATTCATTGTTTCCATGTTTGATTTTTTGATTTTGTTAACTCTTATTCTGATGTTCTGTTCTCTGAATCTACAGAATACTTGAAATCAGGAAACCACCAAGTGTTAAGAAGCAGCACACATCACACTATGGACTGCTCTCCCTTTCATTACATCAGTTCCAGTTTTGCAGGTTTTCAGATGTGGAAGTAAAATTATCTCACAAAAACATCTCCAGAAGCCTTAATAGCTTACTTTAAAGAAAATCTACATTATTTTTCTATACATGGACTCACTGGGGTCTCTAAGCTGGAATATGAACTTTTAAATTTGTGCCAAGCTTTCAGCCTTGACTTTCCATTCAACAAACATCCTCATCTAGTTTACCTGAGTAAAGTTCACATGGTCTGAAATATCCAAGAGTGATTTAAGAGAACCACTGATGTGTCGCAGATGCTAGGAAAATATTAAGCAGCCTATAGCAGGAAATAAAAGTGAACCCAGGGCTAGAATTGAGGGGGATGGCATCCCCCTGGTGGAAAAAGAATGAAATGAAAATAGATGTCAAATTGTGTTGGATACTGGCTCACACAGAGATCACAGGAAATTAAATGCCAGATAATGTTCTGTTCTCTGAAATCAGTTGGCAAAAAAGGCAACAATATTGAGATTGAGGTTCCATTAGGAAGAGGAGAAATTAAATCAATTATTAAATTAAATATTCAAAATGAGTGGCAGAAGAAATGGGATCTAGCAAAGGAAGACTTCATTATAAAAATAGTTAATTTTGGAAGATGTAGGAAAAGAAGAGGTGATTTGAACAAGATTACAGTTTGAACACACAACTAAATGCATGCTGATTGTAGGGTAATGTAATCAGCTGAACATGTGATAATATTCAAATGTAGGAAATATAATACAGAGTGAATCAAAATGATATAAAACTTAAATGGTAATAATAAGTTAAAATATATACATTTTAGGGAAGAAATTAAGTGGGAAATAATGAAAGTGCACTAATGAAATATAGCCTATGGGCTAGACAAATGAATTTGACAGGGAGTTATAATAATTAAACACAAAGACAGATGGGAACACACGAGCTGGATTTCTGACATGGGAGCTGAACACACAACAGCTAGAAATAATGAGCTCATGAGTCAAGTCAGGTATGTTTGATTATGGAGACACACAAATTGTGCAGAGATGGGGGCACCCAGGAGCAGGGTTGAGAAACACTATCCTATGTAATAAACATCAGTGCATTTAACATGTTATACAGCCCATTTCACGTATGGCCAAACCTGATCTATAATTAGTCCACTGCACTGGGAACCTACTAAAACCAGAAGATGTGGTAAAAAATCAGCTAAATGAAAGCGTTAAAGGCCACTAAGGGTTTTTTTTTTTTTTGCACAGTGGGTGGAAATTTTACAAAATCATTTACTTGTAAAAGTTTGCTAATAACATCTCTCATACAGCTGTTCAAGTATTTTACAGCAAATGTGGAGGGAATCCAAATTGTTTGGTGTAATGTATTTGTGTGCACATAAAGGGAAATATTTTATCTTTATTAAGTTAACTTTAAACATGTAGTAGGCCTATTTGGACCAATCAGACACACAGCTATTTGTTATATTTAATAAATAATATATATAATGCCAACATAACCAAAGTGTCTATGGACCCTTCCCTCGAAATGTAACTATCACCTCATAAAAGGCAGAACAGGTCTCTGGTTCCATAGCTGCTAAAGCCACACAATCTGGCGGTCTGTTACACAGTTTTTGTTTGAGCATCTGTAACTCGCTGAACTTTTATAATGATGAACATTGTGAAATGTGAAGCAAGATAACCCTGGATTCTGTTTACCTGGAGTTCAGAATAAAACCATCAAATGTGGGTCAAATTTGGACTAACCCAACTTTTGGGTTAAAAATTTTATGTACAAATATAACACAACAGTTGTGTAAGTCCATAATTGACCTAAAGTTGGGTTGAAATAACCCAGCATTATTTTACTGTACTGTAGCCAAGTATAGGTCTCTGCAGTCATATGGTGATAAACGCCCACTTTTGCTCTGCAGAGACCTAAGTCTCTCTGTAGCCCTGCTTCAAGTCGAACGCACCCCTTTACCCAGTTAACACGTGACGACTACTGCTTTTTCCATACTATAACAGGGAAGTATGCCATTTCGGACGCAGCCACTTTTCAGTTAGGCAAGGCGAAGGCGAAGCAAACACGGCGCTAGTTTCCTTTTGTTTTTTGTCGATGGCTAGGCGTCGAACATCAATCACATCGCTAGAAAAATGACACAAGCTGTTTTCTATTGATGTTTTCCACGGTTTCTGCAAATGGGAGTTCACTTCCACTTGGAAGAGAAAAGTAAAAAAAAAATTCCGCTCAGTCCAGACTTCTTTTCGAAACCGTGGTGGGACATTATGTTTGGTGTTATTCTCACGTTTGTTTTGCTTTTGCAATGTAAGCGATTTTTAATTATAAAAATCAGTTATTTTATTATCAGTTCTTTTATTCGCCATTTCTCGATGGGGAAACAAACAGCTTTTTCTAGTGGCGTCGCTAATAAAAAATCTCCCTTAACCCGTTTAATCACGGTTTTTTTTTTCAGACATGAAAAAAAAATATGCAGATGATGTGTCATAATTAACCCTTTGAAATGATCAACAATTATTTAATTTTATTTTATCTTTTTTTTTAAGTGTTTCAAAAAAAAAGTGTTTTATGATCGTGACCGGTGGGATAATGTGTTTCTGCAGTCATAAAGTGTGTATATTTCCATCATTATTCAGAAGTATGGCTTGAGCTATCACTGTTAATGTCCAGATTTATATGAGCACTCAGTCTGATTTCACTTCTTCCTCTTTTACTCTTTCTGCCTGTTTGCTGGAAATTAATGCATGGGTGAAACACAACTTTCTGAAACTAAATAGTTTTTAAATCTGACATTTTATTAATTGGCTCTAATGTTAATAAGTTCAGTCATTTTTAACAATACCCAAATCCTGCTCAGATCTGGGATATGGGTGTGATTTTTGATGTTTTACTACATTTACTAAAGTTAGGCTACTTTCTTTCTAGGCCTGATGCTGAGAGGCTTATTCATGCCTTCATCACATCAAAGCTTGATTGCAGTTGTGTTAAGAGACTACAATATATTCAAAACTCAGCTGCGTGGATTTTGACTTCTACATCCTCACACGATCACATTACCCCAGTAATATATCTAAGCTCACTGTTATCCCACCGTTCACTATTGTGACCATCAACTCATTCAATAACACACACTCAACAAAAGTGAATATATGTGAATTCAACTATTTTAATACTAGACACCTTAAAGATAATGTGGACCATAAGATCTTTGTCATATCTTTGTTAACATACTTTACTAGACTTTTGTTTTGGAGCTGTGATGCAGTCTTCATCTTCTCGTGGTGCAAACAGGAAATAAACTACTCTTGTTAAGTGACATTTTGCACTAATCATGTGAAACTGCACATATTTAATTGAGACCCTTATGTTTATTGTTTTCCCATATTTGCAGGAAATGCACTTAAACATCAGTCAAAGATTTTTAGTGCTTTATAAATGAAAACCTTCTTTACGGTGGGATTGAATGGGTTCATATTTAAGATTAACATTAGAGAAATAAGAAGAGTAATAATATTTTGTTTTGAATGCTAAGTATATAGTCTGTACAGTTTCAAGTAATATTTTATTTAACTTCGTTACACATTTTGATTTGGGAAAAATAGTCCCAAACGTAGGTGTGACAGGGTTTGACAAACATAAAAACAGCCTCGGTCGTGGCTCTCTAAAATAGATCTGAATGTTCTTTCACACAGATTGATAGTAATACATAAATATGTCTGAAAAAAAACATTAAAATCTAATTCAGTATATCTCAGAAATAGTCTTTATTGTTGATATGAACGGGTGAGGTCTGCAAAATGCCTGCAAAATCAAAGATGCTGATATCTTTAATACTTGGACTGACAGAATGTATTTTATCTTATTTTGAATTAATAAATGAAATGGTATTGAGTCATAATATAGTTATAAATAACATTGTTATTTTCCTATTTCTTTAAATGAATATCATCAGTGGTCTATGAACATCGGCAAGTCAAGTCTGTTTATCTGAAGAGTGAATGTGATTCAGTGATGTTCTTCTGCTGTTTGTTTGCATGCGTTACATTATAAATCCAGACATATTTCTCCCAATCTTTATGATCTGTAGATAAACATTTTCACAGCACTTTCCTGTTGTATAATTTTGTCCCAGACATGATTTATAATTATTTGCTCGTTTCTTCTTCAGGTTCATCTGGTGTTGATTCAGAGAAAGTGTCAGTGATGGAGGGAGATTCAGTCACGCTAAACACTGGCATCAAAATAAATCAAGACAGAATGAGGTGGTTTTTTAATAATGATCGTATCGCTCAGATCAGTGGAGATCAGAGTAAGATCTGTGAAGATGCTAAGTGTCCTGAGAGATTCAGAGACAGACTGAAGCTGGATCATCAGACTGGATCTCTGACCATCACAGACATCACAAACACAGACTCTGGAGAATATCAACTAAAGATCATCAACACCGGCAGCGTCAGTGACAAGATCTTCAGTGTTTCGTTTCATAGTGAGTCATTTCACATTTAAAAGCAGGCAATGTATGTTTCAAATCAATTGTGTTTATTATAGCGGTGACACCTAACAGCTTAGAAACAAAAACTGTGAATGAATTATGTGAGGGATATCAACAGTTAGGTGTGTATTGCACAGTTTTAATGTACAATGTAGAGGAAAATAACCACTTGATGTGCAACTAGTCATGGATCATCAGTGGTCACTTGTCAACACTGGCAACTTAAAACATGTTTACAGCACAGTATTTGACCGAAACTGAAAAAGGCGGTTCTTTTCTTCAGTTAAATAAAACTCACACTCTCTCGTGTAGTTTGTTGTTTTCAGCAAAATGTTCCTCCATCATCTGTTGGTTTGTGTTTCAGATGTTCCTGCCGTTGATCAAGAAGAAATAAAGACAGTGAAGGAGGGAGAATCTGTCACTTTAGATCCTGGTGTCATGAACAACACAAATGTTTTGATCATGTGGCTTTTTAATGACGTCCTCATCGCTGAAATCAATGGAGAACCCAATAAGACCTGCACAGATGTTCAGTGTGATAAAGGTAATGAGAGATTCAGAGACAGACTGAAGGTTAATCAGACTGGATCTCTGACCATCACAAACACTAGAACCACAGACTCTGGAGAATATAAACTACAGATCATCAGCAGCAGCAGCAGCTTCAGTATTAGGAGGAGCAGGAGTTTCAGTCTTACTGTCACTGGTGAGTGTCATTCAGTGCAAATTAAATCAAATGCCTTTCAGTGAGGACTGTTTTGAGTAACATTTCAATAAATTTTATTAACCTGCACAATGCACTAAATGCACAATGGAAAAAAGTTTCCTGTAATCATTGATATTTCCTGTTGAGTGCTTTGATATTGTTTTAGTTCCTGTAACTCAGAAACCAACATTTGTCAATTAAATCCATACCACACAACTGATGAACAAAGCAAAAAGGTGTAAATATCAGACAGAAACATCAAGTTAAACTGATACGACTGTCTCTCTTTATCATTTCAGGTTCAGGTCCGTCTCTTGTAGCAGGAATATGTGCTGCTCTAGTTATTCTGCTCGTGGCTGCAGCTGCTGGTGTAAAGTACTATCTTAAAGGTATTTCATACGGCTGATTGAAAAAGATTAACTAATAGAGCCATTGTGTGTGCAAGATGTGAAAATATGTATTTTCATTGTATGTCGTCTTTCTGTGTATCTGAGTTTGCTATTATTGTTCAAACAGGAAGTGGGGCGGAGCCAAATAAAGTTCAGGTAATAAACCAAATATACATTAATTACTTAAAAACACAATTCTAAGATTTTTATTTTTGTGTTTGTGTAATCATCAATCCTGTTAATTTCTCTTACCTTCTGTGTTTTCTTACAGGAGAATCATATTAAAAACTCATCCGTTAGTAAGACTGAGGCTGCTGCTAATGGAGCGTCCTGTGAAAAGACTGAGACTGCCACTGAAATACCACCGTAGTGTTATTTATTATTTTATTTTTCTTGAAGGGTCGACTGAAGAGACGATGGTAAATGAGAAAATTGAATCAAACTCACTCAAACAGTAGTCCACGTTTAGTTTCAGTTACATAAACATTGCTTCCAAAAAGACAGTTAAGCAGGAAACCAGCAATAAAGAAACGAAGCAGCACATTAGCAGCAGAAGAACAGGGAGTGCTTGAGGATTTCAGTATTTAGAGGTTTATTTAAACTGCAATAGTGATCAAGAGCAGTGAACAAATAGTTTTTGTGATTTGCATCGTAATGCTTCACTCTCAGAAAATAAAGTACATAATTGTACCTTTAGGGGTACAATAGCTTGTCACTGGTGCTGTACCCTCAAGGGTACAGCTTTTGTACCCTTGGCATAGGGTACAAATTTGTACCCTTGTGATTTGTACCTTAAGAGACCAGTTTTGTACCTGTGGTGACAATTTTGTACCTTTATTTAACAGTACAAAAATTCACCCTTCAAAAAGGGTGGAAAAAAGGGTATATTAAGACACACGCTGAATAAAAATCAGAATTTACTAAATTCTTTTCATTTTAAAAACAATGTCTAACTATAACATAGAAATGATCATCTACTGAGTGAGTGTAATTTGCCTGAAAATCAATTTCATCTCCTGGTTTCAGCATAGTCCTTTTTTTTTTCAAGAAGACTTGGGATTTGACTCAAGACTCGTTTGTGACTTGGAAGGAATGACTTGTTTCCTCCTCTGATGAAATCACCCAGTTCATGGGTGGAGCAAAAATATGGCAGGACTTTTACTTTTTGGCTCCTGGACTACCCAAATCTGGTAAGAACCATGTGTAACTGTGCTATGACTTCGTCTCCGCCAAAAGAAAGAAACAGAAGAAACCGGACGTTCTTTTAAATTGAGATTCAAGCAGTCAATCAGGGCTGGCTCTACAAATTGTACCTTAACCTTTAAAAGAAACGGTACATATATGTACCTTTTAATGTTTGGGAACATATATGTACCCTTTTGACCCTCAAAAAGGTACATACATGTACCTTGAGGTCCAATAATAAACCCTATGGGGTACGTTAGTGTAGATTGTACCTTGGGGGACAGATATGGACTCCTACTGTACCCCTATTTCTGACAGTGCATTTGCACTGATGTCCTTAAAGTGTCAGTTGTTTTGTTCCATCAGTTTACATCGTCTTTCACTGACTGATTACATGAATACCTTGCCAAGACGGCCATTATGACAAGGAAATGTATTTGACTTCACAAGGCCTCGTACTGTAAGACACAAGTGCACTTCACATACTATAGATGCCATTACTGGTTACATTACTGTGTACTGTTACATTAATCTCACCTGAAATGTTGTATTGATATTTCATGAGGTGCTGTTTAGATAGTCTTACTGCCAAAAGCTTGAATTTCATGTGAGGATGTTCTTTTCCATCTGTCAGTTCTGTTCATGAATTTTGATCTCGAGTGCGCTGGTACGATTTGTCTCTCTAAACTACGCCTCTGTCCACACGCAGTATTCAGAACAAGCAACAGAAAAAGATGAAGGTCAACCAACCAGAAGGTTTTTTTTTTTTTTTTTTTTTTTTTTATCAAAATAGCATTTTTACTCTGCTTTTTGGTTATTTTAATTTTTAGTTTAGTAACTTTAACTTCTGCTTTAAAATTATTTTTGTTTTTAGATTTCAGTGTAATGCAATGTGATTTTATCCTTTTTTTTTTTTTGCACATAATTCACTTTGTTTAAGGGGGGGGGGGGGGGGTGAAATGCTCATTTTCACTCAATATCCTGTTAATCTTGAGTACCTATAGAGTAGTACTGCATCCTTCATAACTCCAAAAAGTCTTTAGTTTTATTATATTCATAAGAGAAAAATAGTCTGTACCGATTTTTCCCGGAAAAACACGAGCTGCTGGAGGCTTGACGTGTGGGCGGAGCTAAAGAATCACGAGCGTGAGTAGGCTTTTGCGTTGAGAGCGTTTGGAAGCTGTGACATTACCGTGAGGAAAAAAACATCATCCAAAACAAACCATGGCTAACAGTCAGATTCAGCGTATATTTATGATCCAGAATCAGATCCAGAGGCTGAAATTTAACAAGAGCAGCATCAGCAACGACGTCTCTATGTGGTATGTACTGAAACTGTATATATTTGCTTAGCGGTTTTGGAAAATTACTAAGTTCCACTTTATGTCGTTTATTTTTTTGTTTTTTTTTAAGCTGTACACATGGAAAGTGCAGTTTGATGACAACATCGCATGTATGCAAATCCGGCGTCAAACTGGGCCTTGTTTGTAAAACAAGCATCTTCGAAATGCAGGGAACAAACAAAAACACTTGCACAACTCCGTTGATGCTCTGTAGAAATAAACTCCATCCACTGGTCTCTTAATGCTGTTTTTTTGGTAATCTGTGCAGGGTTGTCTTGCCCTGGCAACCAAAAACACACTTCTTTTGTGACATTTCGCGACGCTCTCGTTCTGATCAGTGAATGTATCTGCTCTGCTCTATGGGAGCGTGCGCTCTTCCGGGAGAAGTGCCCTTAGGACCCATATAAGGAAATTCCGCTCCATCTAATGTCACACAGAGCCATACTCGAAAAAAACTTTCAGAAACTTGTGACAAACCGGAAATACTCCTTCAAACGTACAACTTAATTTTTGAAACTTTGTCCATGTTTAGCATGGGAATCCAACTCTTTAACAGTGTAAAAAACTCAGTATGCATGAAATAGCATTTCACCCCTCCTTTAATGCAAATCCAAAATACTAAGATATATAGGCTACCAAATACCGCAAACCAGCCAAAAAATACTGAGATGATGATTTTTTGCTCATATCACCCATCCCTATACAGAAGTCTTAATTAAGTTTTAATTAAAGTGTATTTAATTAACACACACTCAAAAATATTGATAGGTCTGGTACTGTGAGATAGAGATGATTTGCCTATACTGTATTTTTGGGAACTCTTCTCTTGTGAATTTGTCTTTTGTTTGAGACTCACTGTAAATATGTTGAACGCCCTCGATAGGATTTATGCACTTCAATTATACACTTTTTTTTTATGTAAATGTTTTTCTCCTTATGTTTTTCTTGCCAAACTCCTCACAAAAGCCTGTAACATAATCCAGTAAGAACTGGTTGGAACTAGACATTGAGGTTTTAGTTTCACCAACACAAATGTTTCAGTGTTTTTATTGAGCTGTTCAAATGTTGTTCCATATGTGTTTAATAAAGAGCTTCTACTTTGTCAAAAGAGAAATATGTGCCTTTCCTTAACTTTGCATCAGCCAAAGTAAAAAATAAATTAAATAAAAGTGCTAACTGTCACCCCCCAACTTTCTGAAGATAGACATGAAAGGGCACTAATCAAACTTAAATTGTTATAATTCATAAACACTTTTGAAAACAGACCTAAGGTTAGTCTATTTAAAGAAAACAATCAGCAGATTATTGCAAAAGTGAACCATTTGGAAAAAATGTATGTATAAAAAAGTTACAGAAGTTAAAATTTACTTTAAAGAAAATGTACTGTATTGTTTCTTATTTTAAATAAAATAAATATTTTACTAGTAAGGTTTTAATCCGAAATGTATATAACATTAAAGCCATATGTCTAAATTAGTTGTGTTTTAAATTTGATATAAAAGTTGATTTATATATATATATATATATATATATATATATATATATATATATATATATATATATATATATATATATATATATATATATATATATGTTTAGGTCTTATAACACAAATAGACACCTTTTTTCTCTTTTAATACGTTTTTCTCATTTAACACAGTTCCTCTACACAACTATTTTCTTGCATGATATTACTGTAAGGCATCTTCTAGAAATTTTTAAGATGCACATCACCAACAAAAACGAATCCAGTTGTTTTTGACCCAAGCTTTCGTGTAATTTGACGCCGAAAGAACTTAACTATCAAGAACTACTATGAAGAAAAAGAAGGTCTCTGTTTTGCTCATATTGTGTCTATTCTTCGTGCCTGGTAAGACATTAGTTACAATCTCTCTTATTAGTCGTGCAAGGCTGGTCTGAAAGGTGATTATTCAATTTTCATTTCAGTTTACAATGTAACATTTGAATATGCAACGTATAATCAAAATTAAAACTCAAAGTAGGCCTATATTATGTAAAAAAAAAAAACATTCTGTAAGTAAGAGATTCTCATCTGATCAAGCTGAAGTGTTTGTGAGATATCATCAACTTGTGAAGCCTCTTAATGTATCAACACAAGATACAAAAGGGTTTTCATAAACAAAAAGATGTACAAGAGCAACTAACAACTACTAAATGAATACCATGAACGGATAAGAAAGTAAAATGCACGATTAATATATAAAAATGATTAAGTTCAATGTTACTGTAGTTGCATGTTTTCAAACGGAAGTATAAATGAACGTGGGACGTGATTGCTCTTTTGCTAGGGATGTTTTCAAAATAACTGCATAACTTCCTTGTTTTACCCTTCAAACGGAGTGAGGGAGTTTGTTTGCCTCAAGAAAAAAAGTAAAATAAAAAATCATTCTTCCTGAGTAGGGGGGCAAATCGGCACCTTACGGATTCAGTGCTTTCATTGGTTGATGTTGTGTGAGGGTTATCTGCATAGGTTAGGTTCACAGTTAGATAATTGTTTAAGTTTTTGTTTTATATGTTTCTTTGTTTTTCCTGGACATAATTAACCTTTTAAACCAAATCCACATTAACCCACACATTATGCTGAACAAATAGCACCCATGAACTCTCATATGTTTGTAAAGTACGCAGGCATCTTTTTCTTACTTGTCTTTCCTGTTTCTGACTCACAGACAGTGACCTGCATTGAAACTTAGAGAGGGGAAGTCATCTTGCCTGTTGTCCACTACACTAGTGTGTGTGTGTGTGTGAGTGTGCGTGCGTGCGTGTGTGTGTGTGCGCGCGTGTGTCTGTGTGTGCGCGTGTGTCTGTGTGTGTGTGTGTGTGATGACAAAATTTTAATTTTGTAAAAATCTTGGAACACCATTTGGGGGAGCTAAATTATCTCCTATTTCAGAGTCGGGTCTTAAGCCTATATATACCCCTGTGTTTGCAGCCTGATCTCACGGCAATTCATACATATTTTATAAAGTGGCTAATTCGTAGGATTTTTTTTACAACCTCATTCGTACAAATTCATATGATTTGTGCTAAATCATACGTAAGAGTTGCACAATTTGTACGAATGACCTAAACCAACCCCAAACTGGGGTCTAGACAAATCATGCAAAATCCGTACAAATTCGTACAAATTAGCCACCTTGTAATAATATACATACATATTTGTCGTGAGATAGCATTGGTGTTTCCTTTATTCATTTTTCAGTCGTTTTTTTCCTTGTGTAAACTCCTGGTCTGTGTTTTACCTTGTTTGTTTTTCAGTCGTGTTATTAAAATCTGCTTGCATTTGGATCCATCTCATCTCGTCTTCATATCCAGCATAACACTAAAGGGATAGTTCACCCAAAAATGAAAATTCTGTCTTTAATTACTCACCCTCATGTCGTTCCAAACCTTTAAGACCTTTGTTCATCTTCAGAACACTAATTAAAATATTTTTGATAAAATCCTGAAATTTCTGATCCTGCATAGAAAGCAACACAACTAAAAGCAACTTGATGCATTTAAATGCAATTTTGAATAATAATAAAAATAGATAAAAAAATAATAATATTTCAGTTCTATTGTAGTGCAAAATATCAATAAATTAATTTTCCATCCCTTTAAAGGGGTAATAATAGATCTAATTATCAGAGGTCTAAAGATAAATGAAAACATGCAATAGTCAATGCATGATTGTATGAGTGCACATTTTTACGTGTTCATAACATGAGGGAATATATGTTATGAATACATATTATAAATTCATCCAAATAATAATGTTCATAAATGTTTCTAGTGTTGATTAACAATAACAGAAACAATTTATTTATTATTAATTATATATAATTAACTGTGCTGTTCAGCTTTAAGAATGCTTTTCTCACAATGCTTAGAACAGTGGTTCTTAAACCTTTTATACCACCTGAGAAAATATTTGGCTGTCCAATTTACCACCAAAATGACCAATATTAAACTACAGTAGTATAGTAGGCCTAACAGCTACAGCTCTGCACAGTTAAAAAATGAGGCAGGTGTATTCCTAATAAGTATATTTATTGTTGTCAGACACTTTAAAATTGTTAATACACAATTTGAACATTAACACTGCACAGTGCATACAAACAGGTGAATAAAAATTTAAATAGTGATTACATTAAAAAGTGTTGAAACGTTAAATAAAAACTGTACTGTACTGTAAATGCAAAAAAAAATATATATATATATTATTTACTTATATTTAATTCACCACACTTAGAGAATAACTGCGTTAGAACAGATTCCAGTGTCTCACACCAGCTGTGTACAGGGATCTCACAATCAAAAACTTGTCAGACTTGATCATTAGACAGAGATACTAGAGATTGCAAAAGTACTTTTTTTTTGTCCTCTTATTCTGTACACACGTCATTAAAGCAACACTATGGTTTCGTCAGGCAAGAGGAGAACAACATACTATTTCAACACACTGTTTCCCTGTTTAATACTGTAAAGTGTCTTTGGCGTAATCTGCATTGTAAAAAGCGTATACAAATAATGAGGACTTAACTTGATTCTAATCAGAGGTCATGTCCACTTCTATAGAAAAGCTGATCCACATATATTCTATCTAATAGTAGCTTTATATGAATGTACATGTAGCTTAAGTAACATTATAATAATCAAAGGTTAAGGCTCACTGTTTAGACTGGTTGAGCAACATTTGGTTCTTCTAAATGGAAATTCCCTTTTCTAGCTTTTACAGTCAAAGTGCATTTGCTATAACTGATGCATCTAAGAGACCAGTTCTTAAGACTTAACATTAGTTCTTAAGACTTAAGTGGCTATTTTAATGCAACTGGTCACAGATTTATGTTAACATGGACTTAACACAATGTACTGAAACCAACCATTTCAGAGTAGATAACATTTTTTAAATGTGCATTAAGATAGAATCATTAATATTATTTTTATCTTTGAATATAATAATCTGTTCATTCCATCTTCAGGAGCGTCTGGTGTTGATACAGATGGACAGTCAGTGTTTGTGATGGAAGGAGATTCAGTCACTCTACACACTGATGATACAGTAAACCGACGAGACAGAATGAAATGGTATTTTAATGACACTTAAATCAAAGGAGATTTTGGTAAGATCTGTACAGATGTTCAGTGTGGTGAGAGATTCAGAGACAGGCTGAAGGTGATCTGACCATCACAGACATTAGAAGTACAGATGCTGGAGTTTATAAACTACAGACATTTTTTATTATTGAAAGTTTGTGTCCAAAGCACAAGGACATACCAAGTCTTGTATATTAACTTCTTTACTCTATGCATTTTACACTGAACTCAACACATGGTACATAATGCATGTTAAATAAATCCAGTGTTAATTATACCTTCATACGTTAGCAGTCTTGTGGCATGAAGTCACATGTATTTAAAATTTTTTGTTTGTTTTTAAAGGAACTATTACGTGAAAATTACTGTATTGCATATTTTAACATCAACCTAATCCACTGGGCAAAGTTACATCCAGTGGACGTCGTTTTATGTCTTTGCAGACGTTGAAAAGACGTCCACTGAGGAGACAGAATGAAAGTTTTTATGAGGTCTTTTTTAAAAATGTTTTTTATGTCTTCTGTACGTCCGATATAGACATTCACAGATCCTCCTTACAAGGTTCTGTGACTTTATTTCTGTCAGACATCTAGAGAAGCTCTTATTGAGAATTAACAGAGGTTTAAATGTTGATACTTGATTCATTTGAAGTCACCATTGTGGTGATCAGTGTTTGGTTTATTTGGGATCTTGGTCCAGTTACTTCTCGTGTTTGCTTGTCTCTTGCTGCTGTAATGGTGTATTTTAAAACGCTGTTTTTGTGGCAAAGAAAGACAAAATTAAACGAACTCAGGTGTTATCAGCTCTTTGGAACTTTCTTCATCTAACTGGATTTCCCAAAATCCATGGTTAGCATCTAACACTGAGAAAGCTTTTGCTTTTGGCATTTCACTCATGAATTCTTCAACTGTCTTGAGTGGAAAGTGTCCTCTTTTTATGGCTTTAAGTCTTTTGGGTAAATGCAAAGTTTGTTCGGTTTTACAACAGTCAACATTGAACCAATCTGTTGGTTTTGTTTGTTTCTCGATTTCCATTCTGTTGAGTTCTGACTTTATTTAGTCTTTTATTGCTATCAGGACTTTTCTGGGTGAATATATAACAGGTGCCATGGATCAATTCAGATGTGATGCACACCTGGTATGCACCCCAAACCGTTGAACACATCATCAAACTCCTTCAGGATGTCTGTGTTTCGATTCTTTTGACCTAAGAAAGTCCTTAAGTCCTAACTCTGTGCATGCTGATCTTCCCAGAATGGCAGATGAGTCTTTCTCAGTCATTTGGAGCTCAATCTCAGCTTCATTGTCTTTAAACTGGCAGATGTGTTTTGTGGTACCTTTTGGCTCCATCTTGTGTCCAGAATAGGAAACTAACATACAGTTTGACTTGAACAGTGACTCAGATTTCCCTGAAACAACTTGAAAATCTTTGTACAAGATTACGTTGCACTCTGCTCCTGTATCCAATTCAAAAGAAAGTGCTTTTTTGTTTCAGTCCATTTGTCTTTCTTCAGTACTGTGGCATGTTACTTTTATTAACTTGCATCTCTACTTTGGTTCCAGTCTTCTTCTCTTCGATGGCACCCACAAACAGTTATGTGTGTCCTCTTGTTCAATCTCATGAACTTTCTTTATCAAAAACATTGTTTTGTCTTTCTGTTTTTGCTTTCTGCACATCCTGCCGAAGTGTTTTTTTCTACGACATACATTGCATATTTGTCCATATGCCAGACACTTCCTCGGCTTGTGGCTGTAACCACATCTAGTAAACTCTCCTTCTTTCTCAGACACTGCACTTGAAGGACCATTCTTCTCAGTTAATTTCTTTGTAGGCTGCATCTTAGTAATTTTGTTTACTGTCACTTCAGTTTCTTTGTGGAGGGCTATAATCTGTCTTTTTGTGACTTCCCCTTCTATGACTGAACACAAAGCAGCTAGAAATACAGCAATGTGTGAACCGGAAATAAAATAATAAAGATGTAACTATCATCATATTGTTCGACTTCTTTAATATACAAAAATATGAACCCCCAGCTGCTCCCCGGGTTAGAGTGCACTTTGGATGGGTTAACCCTTGTGGGAATATCTTACATTTTCAATTTTTAAAAATCACAGCTTCATCGGTATGACATGAAATGTGGTGACGTTTATGGCATTTGGGATGTGAATACACAAAAAAATTGAAGGCATGATTCGAACAGTCTAAGTGGGCGTAAAAAAAAATAGTAACACTCAAGGTCTTCGGTCAAAAATGACCGGCCATAGGAAATGAATGGGAAATGGACAAAAACACAACAATTCAGAGAATATTTATGTACACAATCTACAAATCAATCACAAAACTTAAAATAAGAGCACAGTAGTGAAGACATGACATTATTAAACATCAAGAGTCTGATATTGACACATCTGATCACACACACACACACACACACACACACATAATTACACATAAACACCTATGAACTACTGTGTCAGTAATACAGAGCAAAGTTTTGAGAATGTGAAATCCATTCAATAATTTAGTAATAATGCAGAAAAATCTAACAGCAGTTAAGGTATGACACTCTAAATCATCGCACACACACGCACACACACACAAAAGAACATGCACGCGCGTGTACACACACACACCTATGACCTGCTGTCTGTAAAACAACAATGAGAAGCAAGCGCTGCCTCTTGGGTTTGTCAGTGCACTTAGAAATTCAGGCTTGGACCTTTGCACTATTCCTGTTGTTTGAGCTTGTTTGTTATTGATGTTTCCTTTTGATTACTATTCCTTCCTTTTGTTAGTTCATTGACATTTTACAAAAATAAACATGTTCATTGCAAAATGTTTACATAAACTGTTTTATTTGAATGAATAGCATTTTTTAAATTCAATTCTAAAGCAAAAAAAGGTTAAATGCTTACTTGTGTTCTCTTTCTAACATTATGTTCAGGTTTGATTATAATCATAATGCAAAAACTTTAATGCAAATAATGCATGAAATCATTCTTTATAACAAAAAAATATCTAAAACTATACAAAAAGTACTCTTTAGAATGTATTAATATATATTCAAGTCCACTACTTAATATGAGTAAGCAATTATGTCTAAAAACAATAAGGGAATTCACAAGCCTCTCTATGGATTCCTATTCTGGTAATAACTGGTTGCACTGTGCACTTACATGTTTTTCTTTGCTCTTTTCTTTAAAAAAAAAATTATTTGAAAGGCCTAGTCTCTGTTTTAATCTGAAATACAACATTAATTTAAAAATAATTTTGAAAAATTAGAAAAAATAAATTATATACTATTTGCTTTTAGAAAAATAGTTCATAATGCTTGCATAAATATTAATTAATACTTTAAATTTTCACAAAATACAAAAGAAAAAAATATTATTTAATAAAAATATATTCCATTGATTTTACTGGGGGGTAAAAACATTACATTTCAGGTGTCCCGTCACTTTTGACCGTGAAGACTCCAAAATGAGGGCCGCACAAGGGTTAAATGCAGAGCACGAATTCAGAGTATGGGTCACCATACTTGGCTGAATGTCACTTCACGTATTTAAAGCTTTTGTTTTGTGTTATTTATTTATTTTTGTAATATACATGTATAAATTGTGCTTTGCTTGTAATGTCACTTCTTTGTACTTAATTTTTACCTTGGCATTATTTAGTAAAAAAAAAAAAAAAGAAAAAAAAAAGTAAGAAAATAAAAACTAAGTGGCGTGATGTGCCTGGTGTGGAAACAACAAAGTGCTAAAGAAGAAGAAGAAAAGCGCGTGCACGTGCTGGATGGAGTGCACGGCGAAGGCTATAAACAACGGAAATTTCCTTTTAATAGTCGTTTTTTTTTTGTGACGCGTTTGGGTAACTCGATACATCATATCGCTGGCAAAAATGACGCAAGCTGTTTTTTCTATTGATGTTTTGCACGGTTTCTGCAAATGGGAGTTTGCTTTCACATCCACATAAGTTAACAGAGAAGTACATTGTTGTTTCCTCTCAGTCCAGACTTCTTTCCGAGACCGTGGTGGGACATTATGTTTGGTGTTTTTCTCAAGTGTGTTTTGCTTTTGCCCGGTAAGCGATTTTTAATTATAACGTATTGATATTTTATTCGCCATTTCTTGGTGGGAGACAAACATTATTTTCTTGTGGCGTCGCCAATAAAAAGCTCCCTTAACCCGTTTAATCACGGTTTTTTTCCAGACATGGAAAATATCCAGAGGGTGTGTCATAAGTAACCTTTTGAAATGATCACCAATTACTTTATTTTTAAGTGTGTGAAAAGTTTTGTTTCATGGTCGTGACCAGTGTGTTTCAGTGTGCATAATGTTTTTCTGCAGTCATAAAGTGTGTATATTTCCATCATTATTCAGAAGTATGGCCTGATCTATCATTGTTAATGTCCAGATTTATTTTAGCACTCAGTCTGATTTCACTTCTTCCTCTTTAACTCTTTCTACCTGTTCGCTGGAAATTAATGCATGGGTGAAACACAACTTTCTGAAACTAAATTGTTCTAAAACTGACATTTTATTATTTGCCTCTAATGTTAATAAGTTCAGTCATTTTTTAACAATACTCAAATATCTCCTGCTCAGGTCTGTAGTTTGGATGTGATTTTTGATGTGCAGTTGACTTTTAATTCTTACTTCTTCTTTTTTTTAGATAGTCTTACTGCCAAAAGCTTGAGTTTCATGTGAGGATTTTCTTTTCCATCTGTCTCTCAGTTCTGTTCATGAATTTTGATCTTGAGTGCGCTGGTACGATTTTTCTCTCTAAACTACACCTCTGTCCACACGCAGTCTTCAAAACAAGCAACAGAAAAAGATGAAGGTCAATCAACCAGATGTTGTTTATTTTTATTTTTTTTTTTTGAAAGCATTAACTGTAAAGTGTAATGTGGCAATCAAAATTGAATTTTTACTCTGTGCTTTTTGGTCATTTTAATTTTTAGTTTAGTAACTTTAACTTCTGCTTTAAAAATATATTTGTTTTTAGATTTTCAGTGTAACAATGTAATGTGATTTTAACCTCTTTTTTTTTTTTGGCACATAATTTATGCATACATGCTAACATTCACTTTATTTGTTTAATCCAAATACAAAATACTAAGATATATAGGCTACTGCATACCGCAAACCAGCCAAAAAATACTGAGATCTTGAATTTTTACTAATATTGCCCATCCCTATACAGAAGTGTACTGGAGTTTTAATAAAAGTGAATTTAATTAACACACACTCAAAAATATTTCCAAGATTGATAGGTCTGGTACTGGGAGATATACTGTATGTTTGGGAACTCTCTGTTCTCTTGTGAATTTGTCTTTAGTTTGAGACTCACTGTAAATATGTTAACGCCCTCGATAAGATTTATGCACTTCAATTATACCTTTTTTTACATTTTTCTCATTTAACATTTTCTAATTTTTCCTCTACACAACTCTTTTCTTGCATGATATTACTGTAAGGCATCTTCTAGAAATTTTTAAGATGCACATCACCAACAAAAACGAATCCAGTTGTTTTTGACCCAAGCTTTCGGGTAATTTGTGTCCAGTGTCTGGCACCAGCTGTGTACACGGATCTCACAATCAAAATCTTGTCAGACTTGATCATTAGACAGAGATACTAGAGATTGCAAAAGTACTTTTTTAGTCCTCTTATTCTGTACACACATCATTAAAGCAACACTATGGTTTCGTCTGGCCAGAGGAGAACAACATACTATTTCGACACACTATTTCCCTGTTTAATACTGTAATGTGTCTTTGGCGTAATCTGCATTGTAATTGTGCATTTTTACTAATATTGCCCATCCCTATACAGAAGTGTACTGGAGTTTTAATAAAAGTGAATTTAATTAACACACACTCAAAAATATTTCCAAGATTGATAGGTCTGGTACTGTGAGATAGAGGTGATTTGCCTATATTTGCCTGTATGTTTGGGAAATCTTTTGTGAATTAGTCTTTAGTTTGAGACTCACTGTAAATATGTTAACGCCCTTGATAGGATTTATGCACTTCAATTATACATTTTTTCATGTAAATGGTTTCTCTAAATGTTTTTCTTGCTAAACTCCTCACAAAAGCCTGTTACATAAACCAGTAAGAACTGGTTGGAACTAGACATTGAGGTTTTAGTTTCACCAGTAAAAATGTTTCAGTGTTTTTAGTGAGCTGTTCAAATGTTGTTATATATCTGTGTTTAATAAAGAGCTTCTACTTTGTCAAAAGGGAAAAATATGCCTT
Source organism: Carassius gibelio (assembly GCF_023724105.1). Classification (NCBI taxonomy): domain Eukaryota; kingdom Metazoa; phylum Chordata; class Actinopteri; order Cypriniformes; family Cyprinidae; genus Carassius; species Carassius gibelio. The sequence goes on along the minus strand of NC_068417.1, from coordinate 15,781,055 downwards.
TTCCTTAACTTTGCATCAGCCAAGGTAAACAAAAATAAAAAATAAAAGTGCTAACTGTTACCCCCCCACTTTCTGAAGATAGAAATGAAAGGGCACTAATCAAACTTAAACTGTTATAATTCATAAACACTTTTGAATACAGACCTAAGGTTGGTCTATTTAAAGAAAACAATCAGCAGATTATTGCAAAAGTGAATCATTTGAAAAAAAAAAAAAGTTATAGAAGTTTAAATTTACTTTAAAGAACATGTAATGTACTGTTTCTTATTTTAAATAAAATAAATATTTTACTACTAAGGTTTTAATCCAAAATGTATATAACATTTAAGCCATATGTCTAAATTAGTTGTGTTTTAAATTTGATATAAAAGTTGATTTTATATATATATATATATATATATATATGTATATGTGTGTGTGTTTTGTTTTGCATTTTGCAATTTTGTTTAGGTCTTATAACACAAATAGACACTTTTTTCTCTTTTTATACATTTTTCTCATGTAACTCAGTTCCTCTACACAACTCTTTTCTCGCATGATATTACTGTAAGGCATCTTCTAGAAATTTTTAAGATGCACATCACCAACAAAAACGAATCCAGTTGTTTTTGACCCAAGCTTTCGTGTAATTTGGCGCCGAAAGAACTTAACTATCAAGAATGAAGAAAAAGAAGGTCTCTGTTTTGCTCATATTGTGTCTATTCTTCGTGCCTGGTAAGACATTAGTTACAATCTCTCTTATTAGTCGTGCAAGGCTGGTCTGACAGTTGATTATTCAATTTTCATTTCAGTTTACAATGTAACATTTGAATATGCAACGGATAATCAAAATTAAAACACAAAGTAGGCCTATATTATGTAAAAGAAAAAAAAAACACATTCTGTAAGTAAGAGATTCTCATCTGATCAAGCTGAAGTGTTTGTGAGATATCATCAACTTGTGAAGCCTCTTAATGTATCAACACAAGGCACAAAAGGGTTTTCATGAACAAAAAGATGTACAAGAGCAACTAACAACTACTAAATGAATACCATGAATGGACAATAAAGTAAAATGCACGATTAATATATAAAAATGATTAAGTTCAACGTTACTGTAGTTGCATGTTTTCAAATGGAAATATAAATGAACGTGTGACGTGATTGCTCTGATGCTAGGGATGTTTTCAAAAATCCTCCTGCATAACTTCCTTGTTTTACCCTTCTAACGGAGTGAGGGAGTTTCTTTGCCTCAAGAAAAAAAGTAAAATAAAATATCATTCTTCCTGAGTAGGGGGGCAAATCGGCACCTTACGGATTCAGTGTTGTTATTGACTGATGTTGTGTGAGGGTTACTGTGAGGGTTATCTGCATAGGTTAGGTTCACAGTTAGAAAATTGTTTAAGTTTTTGTTTTATATGTTTCTTTGTTTTTCCTGGGCATAATTAACCTTTTAAACCAAATCCACATTAACTAAGACATTATGCTGAACAAATAACACCCATGAACTCTCATGTGTTTGTAAAGTATGCAGGCATCTTTTTCTTACTTGTTTTTCCTGTTTCTGGCTCACAGACAGTGACCTGAATTGAAACTTGTCCATGTGGTATAGAGAGGGGAAGTCATCTTGCCTGTTGTCCACTACACGTCCCCTCTATCTCCGCTGTAATCTGCCCACTTTCAGCATTTTTCAAATATTGTCAGTGGGTGGAGTCAGGCTCTGACCAGGGGTTTAGTTACCCTTTAAAGTTAAAAGAGACTACAATTGTTCTACGTGTCTCTGGGAATGAGTGCTCAATATGTGCATCTTTGTCATTCAAATACACGATGTTCGCAGTGGTTTTCCCCACGCCGGCTCCGCCCTCACCACGCCCCCAACTATGACAAGATGCCGACTGTATCTATGAGAAAACTTTTGCCACGCCCCTACCTTTTGGCACGCCCCTGTCTTTCGACACGCCCATTGCTCCAGGCTGCAGCTACCCCTGTCTCATTTCTTTTACTGTCTATGGCTGGAATGCACGGCAGGAGTGAGTCACTTTTCAGTAAGGTCAGGCGAAGGCGGAGTATAAACAACGAAAATAGTCCAGTGTTGTTTTTGTGTGTGTGTGTGACACGTTTAGGTGGCTCGGCGTCGAACATCACATCGTTGGCAAAAATGACGCAAGCTGTTTTTTCTATTGATGTTTTGCACGGTTTCTGCAAATGGGAGTTCGCTTTCACATCCACATAAGTTAACAGAGAAGTACATTGTTGTTTCCTCTCAGTCCAGACTTCTTTCCGAAACCGTGGTGGGACATTATGTTTGGTGTTTTTCTCAAGTGTGTTTTGCTTTTGCCCGGTAAGCGATTTTTAATTATAACGTATTGATATTTTATTCGCCATTTCTTGGTGGGAGACAAACATTATTTTCTTGTGGCGTCGCCAATAAAAAGCTCCCTTAACCCGTTTAATCACGGTTTTTTTCCAGACATGGAAAATATCCAGAGGGTGTGTCATAAGTAACCTTTTGAAATGATCACCAATTACTTTATTTTTAAGTGTGTGAAAAGTTTTGTTTCATGGTCGTGACCAGTGTGTTTCAGTGTGCATAATGTGTTTCTGCAGTCATAAAGTGTGTATATTTCCATCATTATTCAGAAGTATGGCCTGATCTATCATTGTTAATGTCCAGATTTATATCATCACTCAGGTCTGATTCCACTTCTTCCTCTTTAACTCTTTCTGCCTGTCCGCTGGAAATAAATGCATGGGTGAAACACAACTTTCTGAAACTGACATTTTATTATTTGCCTCTAATATTAATAAGTTCAGTAATTTTAAACAATACTCAAATATCTCCTTCTGCTCAGGTCTGTAATTTGGATGTGATTTTTGATGCACAGTTGACTTTTAATTCTTACTTCAAAAACATTTTTCCATCTTTGTAACATTGCTCACATTAGACCCTTTCTTTCTTTCTTTCTAGGCCTGATGCTGAGAGGCTTACCCATGCCTTCATCACATCACGGCTCGATTATTGCAGTTCTCTCTTTGGGAGTTTACCAGCAAGTTCTGTTAAGACACTACAATATATTCATAACTGACTTGTACATCCTCACATGATCATGTTACCACAGTAATATATATATCTAAGCTCACTGTTATCCCACCAGTCACTATTGTGACCATCAACTCATTCTATAACACACACTCAACAAAAGTGAATATATGTGAATTCAACTAATAATAGACACCTTAAAGATAATGTGGACCTTAAGATCTTTGTCATATCTTTGTTAACATACTTTACTAGACTTTTGTTTTGGAGCTGTGATGCAGTCTTCATCTTCTCGTGGTGCAAACAGGAAATAAACTACTCTTGTTAAGTGACATTTTGCACTAATCATGTGAAACTGCACAGTTTTAATTGAGACGATTAAGTTTATTGCTTTCCCATATTTGCAGGAAATGCATTAAAACATCAGTCAAAGAATTTTAGAGCTTTATAAATGAAAACCTTCTTTACGGTGGGATTAAATGGGTTCATATTTAAGATTAACATTAGAGAAATAAGAAGAGTAATAATATTTAGTTTTGATGGCTAAGTATACTGTACAGTTTCGAGTAATATTTTATTTAACTTTATTACACATTTTGATTTGGGAAAAATAGTCCCAACCAAAGGTTTTGACAGGATTTCAGACAAATAGATACAGCCTCGGTCGTGGCTCTCTAAAATAGATCTGAATGTTCTTTCACACAGATTGATAGTAATACATAAATATGTCTGAAAAAAAACATTAAAATCTAATTCAGTATATCTCAGAAATAGTCTTTATTGTTGATATGAACGGGTAAAGGTCTGCTAAATGTGTGTAAAATCAAAGATGCTGATATCTTTAATACTTGGACAGACAAAGTGTATTTTGTCTTATTTTGAATTAATAAATGAAATGGTATTGAGTCGTAATAGAGTTATAAATAACACTGTTCTTTTCCAATCTCTTTAAATGAATATCATCAGTGGTCTATGAACATCTGAAAGTCTGTTTATCTGAAGAGTGAATGTGATTCAGTGATGTTCTTCATGTTACATGCTACATTATAAATCCAGACATATTTCTCTCAATCTTTATGATCTGTAGATAAACATTTTCACAGCACTTTCCTGTTGTATAATTTTGTCCCAGACATGATTTATAATTATTTGCTCGTTTCTTCTTCAGGTTTTTCTGGTGTTGATTCAGAGAAAGTGTCAGTGATGGAGGGAGATTCAGTCACGCTACACACTGGCATCAAAACAAATCAAGACAGAATAAATTGGTTTTTTAATGGCAGTCGCATCGCTCGGATCAGTGAAGATCAGAGTAAGATCTGTGAAGAAGCTGAGTGTCCTGAGAGATTCAGAGACAGACTGAAGCTGGATCATGTGACTGGATCTCTGACCATCACAGACATCACAAACACAGACTCTGGAGAATATACACTAGATATCATCAGCCACAGGAGTGGAAAGATCTTCAGTGTTTCTGTTCATGGTGAGTCATTTAACATTTAAAACCAGGCAACATACGTTTCAAATCAATTGTGTTTATTATAGCGGTGACACTTAACAGCTTAGCAACAAAAACTGTGCATGAATTATGTGAGGGATATCAACAGTTAGGTGTGTATTGCACAGTTTTAATGTACAATGTAGAGGAAAAGAACCACTTGATGTGCAACTAGCCATGGATTATCAATATATTTGATATATTATCAGTGGTCACTTGTCAACACTGGCAACTTAAAACTGTTATTCCTGTTTACAGCACAGTATTTGACCGAAACTGAAAAAGGCGGTTCTTTTCATCAGTTAAATAAAACTCTCTTCATCATATAAAGTGATCTTCTGTGTGTAATAAGTTTACCGTACTTATTTTTACCATAATTATTACATGGCTCTCTCTTGTGTAGTTTGTTGTTTTCAGCAAAATGTTCCTCCATCATCTGTTGGTTTGTGTTTCAGATGCTCCTGCCGCTGATCGAGAAGAAATGAAGTCAGTGAAGGAGGGAGAATCTGTCACTTTAGATCCTGGTGTCATGAAAAACACAAATCTTTTGATCACGTTTCTTTTTAATGACGTCCTCATCGCTGAAATCAATGGAGAACCCAGTAAGACCTGCACAGATGTTCAGTGTGATAAAGGTAATGAGAGATTCAGAGACAGACTGAAGCTGGATCAGACTGGATCTCTGACCATCACAAACACCAGAACCACAGACTCTGGAGAATATAAACTACAGATCATCAACAGCAGCAGCAGCTTCAGTATTAGGAGGAGCAGGAGTTTCAGTGTTACTGTCACTGGTGAGGGTCATTCAGTGCAAATTAAATCAAATGCCTTTCAGTGAGGACTGTTTACAGTAACATTTCAAGAAATGTTATTAACCTGCAAAATACACAATGTAAAAAGTTTCCTGTAATCATTGATATTTCCTGTTGATTTTGTTGATTGTGTTGTTTTAGTTCCTGTAACTCAGAAACCACCATTTGTCAATTAAATCCATACCACACAACTGATGAACAAAGCAGATCAGACAGAAACATCAAGTTAAACTGATATGACTGTCTCTCTTTATCATTACAGGTTCAGGTCTGTCTCTGTCTGTTGTAGCAGGAATATGTGCTGCTGTAGTTATTCTGCTCGTGGCTGCAGCTGCTGGTGTAATGTATCTTAAGCAAAAGAAAGGTGAGTAATACATACAGATCACTGAACAAGATTTAATAATAGAGCCATTGTGTGTGCAAGATGTGAAAATCTGTATTTTGATTCTAATTCACCAAAGTCGTCTTTCTGTGTATCTGAGTTTGTCATTATTGTTCAAACAGGAAGTGGGGTGGAGCCAAATCAAGCTCAGGTAATGTACCAAACATACCTTGATTACTTAAAAACAAAATTCTAATATTTTTATTTTTGTGTTTGTGTAACTAAATCATCAATCCTGTTAATTTCACTGTGTTTTCTTACAGGAGAATCGTATTAAAAACTCATCCGTTAGTAAGACTGAGGCTGCTGCTAATGGAGCGTCCTGTGAAAAGACTGAGACTGCCACTGAAATACCACCGTAGCTTTATTTATTCTTTTATTTTTCTTAAAACTTCTTCAACTGAAGAGACGATGGTAAATGAGAAAATGTAGTCAAACTCACTCAAACAGTGGTCCACGTATATTTCCAGTTACATAAACGTTGCCTCCAAAAAGACAGTTAAGCAGGAAACCAGCAATAAAGAAAGAAACGAAGCAGCACATTAGCAGCAGAAGAACAGTGAGTGCTTGAGGATTTCAGTATTTAGAGGTTTATTTAAACTGCAATAGTGACCAAGAGCAGTGAACAAATTATGTTTTTTGTGATTTGCACCATAATGCCATTTGCACTCAGGTACTTGAAGTTTCAGTTGTTTTGTTCCATCTGTTTACATCCTCTTTAACTGACTGTTTACATGAATACCTTGCCAAAACAGTCATTATGACAAGGAAATGTATTTGACTGCACAAGGCCTCGTACTGTAAGACACAAGTGCACTTCACATGCTATAGTTTCCATTACTGCTTACATTATTGTGCTCTTGACATCTCACTGCCTCGACATATTTGATGTGTGAAACAATGTGGTTGCAGATTGTAACAGTTTGTTCATAGTCTTATGCTTTGGATAATTATGGAATCTCAAAAATTATCAGAGATTTTAATCTCGTCTGAAATGTTGTATTGATATTTCATGAGGTGCTGTTTAGATAGTCTTACTGCCAAAAGCTTGAGTTTCATGTGAGGATTTTCTTTTCCATCTGTCTCTCAGTTCTGTTTATGCATTTTGATCTCAGAGTACACTGGTACGATTTGTCTCTCTAAACTACGCCTCTGTCCACACGCAGTATTCAGAACAAGCAACAGAAAAAGATACATGTCAATCAACCAGATGTTGGTTTTTTTTTTCTTTCTTTCTTTTTTTTTTTTGAAAGCATTAACTGTAAAGTGTAATATGGTAATCAAAATAGCATTTTTACTCTGTGCTTTTTGGTTATTTTAACTTTTAGTTTAGTAACTTTAACTTCTGCTTTAAAAATATATTTGTTTTTAGATTTTCAGTGTAACAATGTAATGTGATTTTAACCTCTTTTTTTTTTTTGGCACATAATTTATGCATACATGCTAACATTCACTTTATTTGTTTAATCCAAATACAAAATACTAGGATATATAGGCTACTGCATACCGCAAACCAGCCAAAAAATACTGAGATCTTGAATTTTTGCTAATATTGCCCATCCCTATACAGAAGTGTTAATGAAAGTGTATTTAATTAACACACACTCAAAAATATTTCCAAGATTGATAGGTCTGGTACTGAGAGATATACTGTATGTTTGGGAACTCTTTGTTCTCTTGTGAATTTGTCTTTAGTTTGAGACTCACTGTAAATATGTTAACGCCCTCGATAAGATTTATGCACTTCAATTATACCTTTTTTTTTTTATGTAAATGGTTTCTCCAAATATTTTTCTTGCCAAACTCCTCACAAAAGCCTGTTACATAAACCAGTAAGAACTGGTTGGAACTAGACATTGAGGTTTTAGTTTCACCAGCACTATGTTTCAGTGTTTTTAGTGAGCTGTGTTACATATCTGTGTTTAATAAAGATCTTCTACTTTGTCAAAAGGGAAATATGAGCCTTTCCTTAACTTTGCATCAGCCAAAGTAAATAAAAAATAAAAGTGTTAACTGTTAGCCCCCACTTTCTGAAGATAGACATGAAAGGGCACTAATCAAACTTAAACTGTTATAATTCATAAACACTTTTGAATACAGACCTAAGGTTGGTCTATTTAAAGAAAACAATCAGCAGATTATTGCAAAAGTGAATCATTTGGAGAGAAAAAATGAAGTATAAAAAAGTTATAGAAGTTTAAATGTACTTTAAAGAATATGTACTGTACTGTTTCTTATTTTAAATAAAATAAATATTTGACTATTAAGCTTTTAATCCAAAATGTATATAACATTAAAGCCATATGTCTAAATTAGTTGTTTTAAATTTGATATACAAGTTGATATTTGTTGAGATTGAGATTTGACATATTCTGCATTGTAAAAAGCGCTATATAAATAATAATGACTTGATTTGATTCTAATCAGAGGTCATAGAAAAGCTGATCCACATATATTATGTCAAATAGTAGCTTTATATCAATGTACATTTAGCTTGACTAACATTATAATAATCAAAGGTTAAGTCACTCTGTTTAGACTGGTTGAGCAACATTCGGTTCTTCTAAATGGAAATTCCCTTTTCTAGCCTTTACATTCGAAGTGCATTTGCTGATAACTGATGCATCTAAGTTGGTCTCTTAAGACTAGTTCTTAAGACTTAACATTAGTTCTTAAGACTTAAGTGGCTATTTTAATGCAACTGGTCACAGATTTATGGTAACATGGGCTTAACACAATGTACTGAAACCAACCATTTCAGAGTAGATAACATTTTTTAAACGTGCATTAAGATAGAATCATTAATAGTATTTTTATTATTGACTATAATTATCTGTTCATTCCATCTTCAGGAGCGTCTGGTGTTGATACAGATGGACAGTCTGTGTTTGTGATGGAAGGAGATTCAGTCACTCTACACACTGATGATACAGTAAACCGACGAGACAGAATGAAATGGTATTTTAATGACACTCGCATCGCGAGTTTGGTAAGATCTGTACAGATGTTCAGTGTGGTGAGAGATTCAGAGACAGACTAAAGCTGGACAGTCATACAGGTGATCTGACCATCACAGACATTAGAAGTACAGATGCTGGAGTTTATAAACTACAGACTATCAGCAAAAGAATCGACCACAAGATCTTCCATGTTGCTGTTCATGGTGAGTCATTTAACACTGAAAAGCAGGTTTAATGTCCTTGAATGTCTTTGAATTACATTATTGTCAATGTGTATTTATTCTACTTATTCACCTGTATATCATAGCTGTTTACAGATCATTTCAAAACTCATTTGCTGTGAAAGTGGAATTTATCGATCTAAGTACAAAAAATAAAAAAATAAAAAACAAATGATGCTCTTGAGACTGAAAATCAAGTAAGAGTTTGAAAGCGCTGTAGATATGTTGTTGGTAAAATGATGATGGTAAAAAACCTCCTTTAATCAGCTGTGGGTTTGTTTTTCAGGTGTTTCTGCTGCCGAACGAGACGAAATGTAGAAAAAGTCAGTGAAGGAGGGGGAATCTGTCACTTTAGATCCTGGTGAAATAAAAAACTCAAATTATTAATAACATGGCATATATATAATGACTATATCGCTGAAATCAATGCAGGTCATTTCACTGGGCTTTATAAACTACAGATCATCATCAGTATCCACCATCAATACTGCATCAGTATCACCCTGTACAAAATAAAAAACAAAGGCAATTCATGACCCCTTTAAATTAATTATACAACTGATCACCAAAGTAGAAATGTTTAAATACCAGACAAAAGTAAAGTTGGTGAAGTTGATTATTAGTCTCTCTATAGTAATAATGATTGTCTGTGTTTATCTTTGCAAATTCAGGTCTTATTAGAGGAATATGTGCTGCTGTTCTTGTTGTTCTGCTGGTGTGAGGAACCGTATCTTGTCGTTTCTGTCACTCTAGAAGGTAAGTAAACGTGATAAAATAGGTGTAAAACTTAAATAGTTATCCCTATTTAAGATTTATTTTCATTTGGTAAGTGTTTTTATTTTTTATGGATCACTTTGCCACCATTCACCTTTTCTCTGCCTTGAGGAACCGCTCCCTTGAGGAGAATGTGGAGGATCACTGTTTGTCCCAGAAGGGTCCTCGAGGGAGCTTCACAGTTTATGTTGAGTCGGAGCTGAGCTCCTGTGGATCTGCCTACACCATCAACCTAACGAATGATGAAGCCAGCCCCATTCCCAACCCAATGCCCAGAATTTTAAACACCCCACTGCAAGGAGCCCACCCCAGATGCAGAAAACACCTTGTGATATCAGAGCCATTGCCAGGAGGAGCGACCGAGCATGATGCCATCAGCGAGCTAGACCGGGTCTCCAATCCCAATGGAGGCGTGTGTCCCTATCACACCTTGAACCTCCACCAGTCTCCTCTGCCTGTGTGCCTATCTTTGCCATCTCCTGACTCCTTACATGTGGCATTGCCTCAGACACCTTCGAAGCCCCCTCCATCCCTTCCTGACTTCCTCTGTTATGGCCCAAGGATTCATATTCTGTAACAGCACCATGGACTCTTTTTATGCTTTGCACTGTTGACTTTAATAGCCAAGCAGTCCTTGCTGTTATCCATATGTTTATTCCCAGGGCAGTGCATCCATATTTCTATTTGTGCTGTAAATGTGTAATTCCTTTCATGAGTGTGGTATAATTAATCTTAATGTCTATATATAGAACCATCTCTATATTTTTTACATTCACAATAAAAGAGGTTGTACGGTCCAGATTGTGTAGAATGCCACACATGATGACGCGATTCATTGTTTAGAAATTCTGATATGTGAGTGATAATTTACAGATCAATCCTGTCTGGTTTGCGCAGATGTATCGAGTTTACTTTAGAAACTTTAGAAAAAAAGTGGAACATTTTTGAAAAAAATTAATTGGGACATGTCAACATCATGGCTGTGTAGAAGAAGGATCCGGGTACTGAAATGGCCAGCCTGCAGTCCATATCTTTCACTCATAGAAAACATTTGATGCATCATAAAGAGGAAGATACAACAAAGAAGACCTAAGACAGTAGAGCAACTAGAAGCCTGTATTAGACAAGAATGGGACAACGTTCCTATTCCTAAACTTGAGCAACTTGTCTCCTCAGTCCCCAGACGTTTGCAGACTGTTATAAAAATAAGAAGGGATCACACAGTGGTAAACATGGCCTTGTCCCAACTTTTTTGAGATGTGTTGATGCCATGAAATTTAAAATCAACTTATTTTTCCCTTATAATTATACATTTTCTCAGTTTAAACATTTGATATGTCATCTATGTTGTATTTTAAATATAATATTGAAATGTAAAAACTTCAACATCATTGCATTCTGTTTTTATTCACAATTTGTACAGTGTCCCAACTTTTTTGGAATAAGGTTTGTGTGTATATAGGGTACTTGTTTTAAATTAATGTATTTTACAACAATACAAAGAGCAATGTGTAACATTTTACCAGATTTAGTCTTACAATTAACTTTTAATTGTTCCCCACAAAATAATGTTGCTTCACTAAATGTTTAGTTTAATATATATTTTTTTATAATTATTGTGTAGTCTTGATTTTTCTAGAATAACATTTGCTGCTGAATAACCTAGCTTTATTTAATATATATATTTGTATACATGTATTTATTTTTATTTTTATTTGTAATTTTTCATTGAAATTAAGTTGTTAAGTTGTTAGTAGAATGTTTAAAACAGAACTGATGATCAGGTGAACACACAATAGTATAGAAATTCTACATTGATTTAAAAAAAAGGTCACTGCGGCTCCTTTGTGAATGTGCGAGGAATAGGATGCACTACTGTAGGCTACATGGGCTCTTCAGCTCAGCTAGCCTGCCTCAGCAGCTGGAAAGCCTGTTCCTCTTTATTTTGTGTGTTTTTTTTTCTTTTTCTTTGTGAGTATGTTTTAATTATTTCTTCATCTGTTGTATACAGAGCTGCCGACATATGGTGTTTAATTGTGATCTGGCACGTGACCTTGATGCCTTTTTAGTGTTTTAATAATTTGTGACCATTTGAATAAAGCGTTTTGGCATTGTTTACACGTCTCTAAACGTATACTGTTTACACGTGTCTTTGGGTTTTACTTGGCCTACGAATCTGTGTCCCGGATTTGGGAGGTTATTTCCCTGTTTCTTTACGGGGTGGCGTAGCTTTTTTTTGGTTTAGGCTTGTTCTGACTTAGTCGTAAATTAATTATCCTCTCCTCAACTCTGTCACATAAAGTAAGCACACATTATCATGTATTTGCAATACTAGCCATTAACGTCACCATATTTATAATGAACTGATTGTACTAATGGTAATCAATCCGTGATATACGCAATGCAGGCAGGTAATCAATATACGCAATGCAGGCAAACAGAGCGTGTGTCAGGTGATAAGCAACAAATCTCAAACGTCGTTTAGAAAACGGTCCCGTCCGAATAGGACTAGTGACAGAAAATGCTTTTGTTTCCACAGAATCTGTACTCGTTTTTCAGAGCAATGATGAACCTCTTCATTTTCGTCCCAGTGTGGGTTTTACAGCATGGTAAGACATTGTTTCTGGAGAACGAATGGCTAATATGAGCAGTATTTTGCACTAGCTTTCATAACGTTATAGGCTAACCGTTTTTTGTAGTATTATTATGAAGACGACTTGGGCTGTGCAGCCTACGAAAAAGTATTATACTTCAAGTTTATTTCACAAAGTATACTTAAGTAAAGTTCAAGTATATTTTTAAGTATACTTCATGTAGCATGTATTCAAATATCAGTGTTCTAGTAGTATACTTGTAAGTGTACTGTTTCAATACTCCTTGGGTATAAATTGGCCCACTTTCTAGTATATAAAATGATACTTTTAAGTATCCTTTAAGTATAACAGTAGCAAACTTTGAGTACACTACTAGTTTACCTCTGTGTTTCTAGTTTGTACTGCAATTATACTAAAAGTGAACTTATAGGTAATAATTCAATACTTTGTAAACTTTGAAGTATAGTCCAGTAAACTACTAGTTTAGTAGTTTTATACTGCAAGCTTTGGCCTAATGGTTAGAGCCTTGTACTTGTAACCCGAAGGTTGCAGGTTTGAGTCTCAGTGCTGGCAGGAGTTGTAGGTGGGGGGTGAATGAACACTGCTCTCCTCCACCCTCAATACTCATGGCTGAAGTGCCCTTGTTCCCCGGACGCTGGATCTATAGCTGCCCACTGCTCCGGTTGTGTGTTCACTTCTCACTGCCGGGATGGGTTAATTTCAGAGCACCAATACTGAGTATGGGTCACCATACTTGACAAATGTCACGACTTTCACTTGACATGTATGGAAGGCCAAAAGGGTCAAATTCACGTGAATTTTAACGCGTCAACAACACGTTAAATACGTGTATTTCACGCGTAAACAACACGTATTTAACGCGTTAAATACGTGTTGTTTACGTGTTAAAAATCAGCGCGTACTTAACGTGTATTTAACGTGTATTTCACGTGTTAAATACACGTGAAGTACACGTGAAGTACGCGTTAAAAATCAGTTTGAACGGGTCAATGTCATTGGCTGCTGAGGACTTGGGTCAAACCACTTCTGTGAGCTTAGAGGGGTGTACCATTCACAGACAGGCAACCATCATTTAACATGCTATAGATCAGCTTATTCAGCCTTATTATTTTGTCTTTTTTTGTATAGACTATAGAAATAATATAATTTAATTGCAGTTTTATGAAATATTTATTTTTTAATAAATATTAATTAACATTTTGTGGTGATAGTATAATGTTTATAAAAGTTACAGTATTTTGTAATGAAACAGGACTTTTTGTTTAGCTCTTGACTCGTCAAAATATACTATTTAAATACTGTTGCTTTCTGAGTGCCATACACAAAAATACCAACTCATAACTCCACGAATATAGCAAGGAGAGTCAAAAGTTATAGTCTGATTCTACTGTGACGATCCAAGGGGCTGTAGTATTTTATTTTGCCCAGCAGGTGTCATGGGGTAACACTTTTTGTGTCTTTAGGTTAAGTGCTGTGATGCAGGTGTGGAAAATTGATTGTGATTAACAATGGTGCTTATAAGATGCTGGCTTTCTTACCCTTTGGAGGGAAGGAGATTGGTGCTCGGTCTTTGCTGGTCTTGCTGTTTGGTGGTCAGGCGGACTTTCTCACGCTCTCCAGTCCAAGGCTTGATGTTGTGTTTTTGTATCTTTATATTTTTTTTATGTTTTACCTCAATGTGGTTATGGCTGTTTTCTGATTAAAACACATATTTGTGCAAATTTGATTATGTTGTATGGACTCTCTATTCATGTTGCTACTCCTTGATCCAAGGGGTTGTAACACTACGTTCTGTCAAAATGTTTAATAGAGCTCTCCAACTGATTCATGGGTTTAGATATTATTTACATATGAAAGATCATAATGGATTGTTTTGATTTTGGACTCATTTCAATCTGGAGAATCGGCTGTAAATAATGATATGCCATTTTTCACAATCAGAGCATGTTTCATGAAGTTATAAAGGTAAAACCATGAGAATATTGTAGCATGTGTGTATTTGGAGTTTTTTTCTTGTTTTGTTATAATTCGATGATGGATATCTTCAAATCTGAATGACAGATTATTGTATAATTGGGCTCATTTTAATCGAGAGAATTTTTAATTTTCCAATATTATTAAAATAACTAAATTACTAGTAACTACTGCTCAACTCTGACTTTCAGTAAATAAAAATATATATTTGCACATTCTCCTGCTGAGAAATAACTGACAAAATGTAAGAAAAAATATAGTGTTCGATAAATTATTTATATCCATCATATTTGATATTCAATATCTCAGGACATACATAAGTTTAGTTAAAGTACTGGTTTCAAATGTTTTGTGATAGTATAAGACTTAAGTTAGCATCGAGCATTAACATTTGTGTGGGGGAAATAGTTACAATGGAGGTAAGCAATCAATTCAGGTTTAAGATACAAACCATTGAAATCAATATGTCTTTAGAATACAATCATCTTAGGAATCAACAGCTTTTATTGTGCTTACATTTACAGCAATCACCAAGCAGGTGGCACTTATTGAAACCTCTTTTTTTGTTCAGCAATTTTACACTTTTTGTTCAGCGATGCACTCATCAGACAATCAGTTATTAGGTACACAGGTGATGTTATAAGACATAAGCGTTTAAGACTTTCAGGATTAGAATGAGAGCTTGTACTAGGGTCAGGACAACAGAAGTATTCTACTGCTACCACAGTCAACCCCCCCCCCAACACATCAATATTACTAATCATATATTTTTTTTTAATCGCTGTCCATATAAACAATATTGACTTGTAGCCTAAAAGATTAACTAACAATCTGGTCAACATAATGTATTAGAAGTACATTTCTACAAGAAAGGTAACTTACTGAAAAAGTTTTGGTGCTTAAAGTGTTTCACTGAGGTGAAATTTAAACCTAAAACGTCTCAAGATACATGAAATAAAAAGAAAATCTAAATGAAGGGTTTTAAGGGCTTCAAACTGAACATATCATGGCTCAATGTCTTATGGACTATCCTCCACTGCAGTCACATGCCCCTCAGATGAACAATTCCTTCTTGATTTCTTGATCTTTGGCCTTTGCTAATCCAGCTGGCCACACTCTCTCTAGCATCAAAATCTTCCAGACTTGGCCATCTACACTGATTCTTATGGGACAGGTGAACAGTCCCTAAACAGCTTACACTTATTGGATCAGCTATTAAAATAGTTCAGTTTTATATGTAATAGAAAAGTCATTATATTTTGTTAATATAATATATTTTATTAAGTTAGAAAAGCGTTTGGAGCATTTTATGTTTGTTAAATATAAGTTTTAGGTTTTTTTAAGTAATGACCAAGCTGCCAGCGGCAGACAGTGAGCCTATATGTTTGATGAATTTAGCCTTCTCAAATCATCACGACTTGCCTAAAATAAAATCTATAGATATAAAACAGTTGAAGCTTATGACAGTGTTTGTTAGACCCAGATAAATGTAAGCTATCCAATCATTTGTGAGATGCTTCAGGACAGGGAGACGGCAGCATGATCACTTGCAATTTTTTCCTTGGATATGCCATCATTTTTGCTTATAAAAGGTAAAAGTAATACATTATTCGTAACTGTACACACAATATCAACAAAACAGTTGCTCGTTCTGCCGTGTTGTCTTTAATAGGAGTACAAAAATTAACCGAAACTCAGTGAAAACATATACATATATATACATACATACATACATACATACATAAATATAGCTTTAAATAACTACTTAACAAAATAAAAAAAATAAAAAACAAAAACTCTTTCATTATAATTATAACCCATAAAGATGTACTTATCTCTAAAAACTAATGAGGAGATGACGAGTCGGGATGACGAGTCGGGATTGCAACCGTCATGATCCCAGTTCGGTCTCCACCTGCTGGTTCTTTCTTTTCCTTTGCGCTCACTTATCTCTACTCTCATCATCTTCAGCTGTTCCTCGTTCTCTTCCGCTCACCTCCTCACTATCTCCTATCATTAGGCTCTCTATTTCTAGCTCTGTCTCTTTCCATTCCCTGTTAGATTATTACTAACCACTTTGGATGTTTCTGACGTTTTTGTGCTTTTTCTACAGACCATTAGTCTAGTCTAGTCTAGTCTAGTCCTGTCAAGTCGTTGGGAGAGTTTTGTATGGACTGTTTGTTGCCTGTCTGGTTCTCCCCCAGTTATCTGCCGTGAGGAGTAACGAGGGGTCCGCTGCCTCACCTGTACCCTCGCTGATCACAGGCTTCCCAGACCAGCCACTTTAGGCTCCATTGTTTTGACCAGGAATTATCCCTGTACTCTGCCTTTGTTTTTTGGCCGTTGCGGCTTTGCCTTATTTCTACTAAAAGAGCATTAACTTGCCATTCGCCTCCTGGGTTCTCTCTCTCTCTGTTCCGTGACAGCAACTTCATTCTTGTGATACAGATTCAGAAAACACTAGTTTATTAGTAAATTAAAATATCTTCTTCTTAAGCCTATTATTTGAACGCAGAACTGTTCAGCAGTGCTGCTGCGGGACACAAAACACCGTCGAGCCACTCTTTACAGCCGTGGCATCAAGGTTTCCTGTTGTTTCCAATAGGGCAGCAAGTTTTTTTTTTCATCGTTAATTGACGAATGTCTAAAATATAAAAGTAAGAAGAAGTCTAAACAGACTGGAGGCCCAGCCCACATCTGAACAATCGAAGCCCGGCTCGAGGGGTTCCCCTTAAATGGCTCGTTGCACCGGTGCGACCTCAGAATTTTTTTTAGTCGCACCATTGAGAAATTGTATGAGGCTTTGAATAAAGTATATTCTCCTGATTAAAAGAGCCCAAAACTATCTGTCATTTTATATCTAAAGATTTTCCTCATAAATTTATAACGCACATAAAACTGCACAGAGAGCATGTAGTTTAGCCAAAAATCTATGTTAGCTGTCATGTAGGCTTTCCACTGATAACTTCATGAAAAAAGCATAGGCTATATCATAAAAAAGACAAGTCACTATTTGCAGATTAAACACAGTCGAAACTCACCATAAAACATCATTTAGATCTAAATATATATTTCATAAAGATATAACACATAGAAAAAAACTTAGGTAATATATCTTAGAAAAAAAAAAGAAAAAAAATCATAGGTTTCAGTCCCGTGCCTCTTAACTTCACCAAACATGCATAGATCCTATGATCAGATCCAAAGATTTCGTTCATAGAGCTGTGACACATGAAAGCAGACTGGCGCACTGAGGCTGCAAAGAAAAACAGCTCGATACTTCACGTTTCGTTTTCATTCATAGCTTCAAGAATCATGCATAGATCATTATTTTCAGAAAATTACCCCAATTAAAATGAGCCCAGAGATACTGTAATCCATGGATGAGATCCAAATATATTGCTATAACACATAAAACCCAACAGGCACAGCACAACAAATAACTTTAGTTTCCCTTTGCACTTTTATTAATAACTTCATGAAACATTAGATCATGCAAAATCATATGTCATTTTTTACAAAATTCTACAGATTAAAAGGAGCTCAAATTCATCATAATTTGTTCACTTGATCTAAATATATTACTTACGATATTATCACACACATGAAATCATTCAACTGAGAAAATAACATAGGTTACGTTTCCATTCATAACTTCATGAAACATGCATAGCTCGTGGAAAGTGTTAAATTCTCTCGATTAAAATGAGCCCAATTATACAATAATCTGTCATTCAGATTTGAAGATATTCATAATCGAATTATAACAAAACAAAACAAAAACTTTTTTTAAAAAGGTTTTACCTTTATAACTTCATGAAACATGCTCTGATTGTGAAAAATGGCATATCATTATTTACAGCCGATTCTCCAGATTGAGATGAGTCCAAAATCAAAACAATCCATTATGATCTTTCATATGTAAATAATATCTAAACCCATGAATCAGTTGGAGAGCTCTATTAAACATTTTGACAGAACGTAGTGTTACAACCCCTTGGATCAAGGAGTAGCAACATGAATAGAGAGTCCATACAACATAATCAAATTTGCACAAATATGTGTTTTAATCAGAAAACAGCCATAACCACATTGAGGTAAAACATAAAAAAAATATAAAGATACAAAAACACAACATCAAGCCTTGGACTGGAGAGCGTGAGAAAGTCCGCCTGACCACCAAACAGCAAGACCAGCAAAGACCGAGCACCAATCTCCTTCCCTCCAAAGGGTAAGAAAGCCAGCATCTTATAAGCACCATTGTTAATCACAATCAATTTTCCACACCTGCATCACAGCACTTAACCTAAAGACACAAAAAGTGTTACCCCATGACACCTGCTGGGCAAAATAAAATACTACAGCCCCTTGGATCGTCACAGTAGAATCAGACTATAACTTTTGACTCTCCTTGCTATATTCGTGGAGTTATGAGTTGGTATTTTTGTGTATGGCACTCAGAAAGCAACAGTATTTAAATAGTATATTTTGACGAGTCAAGAGCTAAACAAAAAGTCCTGTTTCATTGCAAAATACTGTAACTTTTATAAACATTATACTATCACCACAAAATGTTAATTAATATTTATTAAAAAATTAATATTTCATAAAACTGCAATTAAATTATATTATTTCTATAGTCTATACAAAAAAAGACAAAATAATAAGGCTGAATAAGCTGATCTATAGCATGTCAAATGATGGTTGCCTGTCTGTGAATGGTACACCCCTCTAAGCTCACAGAAGTGGTTTGACCCAAGTCCTCAGCAGCCAATGACATTGACCCGTTCAAACTGATTTTTAACGCGTACTTCACGTGTACTTCACGTGTATTTAACACGTGAAATACACGTTAAATACACGTTGAATACGCGCTGATTTTTAACACGTAAACAACACGTATTTAACGCGTTAAATACGTGTTGTTTACGCGTGAAATACACGTTAAATACGCGCTGATTTTTAACACGTAAACAACACGTATTTAACGCGTTAAATACGTGTTGTTTACGTGTGAAATACACGTATTTAACGTGTTGTTGACGCGTTAAAATTCACGTGAATTTGACCCTTTTGGCCTTCCATAGACATGCTATAATGTGCATGGTTGCCAAGAGTGTTCACATGTGAAAATTGTATGAACCTGTAGTCACAGTCAGATCTCACCTATGTTTGAAGTTATGCTGTTTGCATACCCACCTGTGTGATCGAGTTCAAGCCAAACAGTGACAACGACACCTACTAAGGTCACAGAATACAATGGTCAAAGAATTCGGTGTAACAAAATTAAATGTTGTAGTCATATTAATAATAATAATACTAATAATAATAATACATTTTATTTATAATGCACTTTTCTCACACCCAGAGCGCTACAACAATGTAAAAAAAGTCATTGTAAAATGTTGTCTCTTTTGTAATGCATTAAGCATGGTGTGTTCAGTCATTGAACTGATACATTATGACTTTATCTGGGATGTCATTTCCCAAAATTGAGAATTAGCTGATTGGCAACTAATTAAATTTAGTAATTTACAGAAAAACAGAATGTAATGTTTGTTGTATATATCCTATGTTCTTAGAAGTGAATTATGATTAACAGTTACATTTCTTCCTCAGGTGTGTCTGGTTTTGATACAGATCTAGAGTCAGTGATTGTGATGGAGGGAGATTCAGTCACGCTACACACTGATGTTAAAACAAATCAACATGAAAAGATTAAATGGTTTTTTAATGACACTCGTATCGCTCAAATCAGTGACTATCTCAGTAGGACCTGCACAGATGTTGAGTGTAATGAAGACACTGAGAGATTCAGAGACAGACTGAAGCTGGATCATCAGACTGGATCTCTGACCATCATGAACATCACAAACACAGACTCTGGACTTTATCGACTACAGATCATCAGCAGCAACAGCATCAGTAAAAAGCTCTTTAGTATCACTGTCCATGGTAAGTCATTTAATAAATGTTTAAAGACATGCTCAATGTGTTTATTATTACATCAGTGGGTTTCAGTTTATTCCCTTTACTAGTGCATTTGCGATCCAGACATTTGTGGACTCTTCCAATATGACCTACTTTTACCATCTGTTTAAATTAATTTAATATTTACACAGACTAACCTACTATAATATCCTGCAGCAGATGTTTATTTGTGTTTCAGAAGTTCCTGGTTCGAAGACAGACAAAGCGGGAGGATCTTTTACTTTAGATTCTGGTGTGATGAAAAACCCCAACGCTTTGATGACGTGGTACTTCAATGACACTTTCATAGCAAAAATGAATGGCGATCCCAGTAGGATCTGTATAGATGATCAGTGTGAATATGCTGATGAGAGATTCAGAGACAGACTGAAGATCAATCATCAGACTGGATCTCTGACCATCACAAACACCAGAACCACAGACTCTGGAGATTATTATCTTGAGATCATAACCAACAGCAGCAGCATCCACCGGCACCACATTGTCAGCTTTGTCGATGAAAAGGGCTTCAGTGCTCCCATCACTGGCCAGTTTATTTCAGGCAGTAAGTAAATTTTTCCTTGAGCAGGTTTAATGCTTTTGATTTCATTGTGTCCTGTCTGGGAAAAAAAAAGAGCTTTCAGTATTAAAACACATTTGAGATCGACTCCATCACTGTTGCATGCTCGTCAAATGACTCATTTGTCTCAACAAACGTGTATAGCTCACAGGTTATAAGTTACTAACATGAACAATGGGTAAAATTAGTCACAAAATTAGTTTCATTGAGCACCAGATGGACCAATGTATTAGTTCACTCAAAAGCATACAACTGATAAAGTTTGAGAAGTTTATGACATGTAACAAAAACTCATTAAAATTAAATGTCATTGAGCTGTAGTAACATTCACTTCCTTTTTTAATTACAGATTGGATTGTGTGTTTATTTGCTGTAGCAGCAGCATGTGTTCTTCTGGCCATTACAGGTGAGAAATGCTGGATTTGTGCTTTCTGTATTTGTATGTGTGATGTAGTTTCATTCACCAGTATAAGTGAATTTAAAATAGTGATGCTTTTTGAATATGACTGTGGATTTTTAACTGCAAGTTAGAAATATTGTTTCAAACAATTTGCAGAAAGTCACATGATGCAGTTTTGTTCTTGCGTGCCATTTAAACAGAAACAGCCAAATTCTTCCTGAAAAGTTGTGGGTATTTTAATCTCTCAGTATTTTGTCATTATGACTGAAACATCAATCCTGTTAATTTCTGTTCAATCTGTTTTCTTTCAGGAGAATGGTGTAGAAAATTTACCTGTTAAAAAAGACCATCCTGCATCCCTCATTAAATAATCTGGTAGACATATACTCCCCGTTCACAGAAGAAGAGTTTTATTTACAGTATTCATGGCCATAGCCAGGCTTTGAACATTAGTGAGGTCCAGGGGGTTTCTATAATAACCCCCTTATTAAAGACTTGTGCTATTACAACAATCGCACGCAGTTCAGGGGAGGCAGAGAGACACTCAGGTGGCATTTAACACACAATTCTTTATTCATTGTTAAAAACATAACACCATCTCATAGAACACATTACCCCCCTTTTTCAGTCGAAATTGGTCCACATGCAAAGCAGACGAGCTCACATCAGGCGAGGAAGATACACAGGAAATCTTTATCAGTTGCATCCCTCGAAAAGACATAATCAGCCTCTCCAGTCTCTTTATCACTTAAACAGTTACCGGTTGCATCGGTCAAGTGCCTCTCCTAGCCCGAAATCGTAGCAAGTTTCACTTTAAAAGCAATGCTGTCTTTTTAAAATCTGATGTGCGTGAGTGATTTCTGACACATGTAAGGTTTTTGTCACAGCTCTTTACAATTAGTTTGGACTTTATAACTCATTTAAGGCCATGTTTAAAAAATAATTCGCCAAAACTGTGTATTTTGACATAATTGTGTGTGTTTTTGTAGTTTGAAGTGCTACTGGCACGCGCGGCTAGCCAGCATTAGTGGTGGAAATTATGATTCTTTCAAGAGATTCGTTCATTTTCAGTTCGTTCACCAAAATTATTAGTTCACTGATTTTTTCAGTGACTATTTTTTTTGTATTACACAAAATATGCCAGCAGGTGGCGAAAAAGAGTGTCATCTGTTATGTCTTAAGTCAAGGAACGTATTCACTTGTTACAAAAACTGATTTGGTTTTATTAAAATGTGTGCATTATAATCGCATTCAATATATAAAGTCTATTTAAGTTGCTCAGATGAACAAAGCACAAGGTTTTCTTGCATAATTAGCATTTTAATTGTTTTGTCAGACAGTTCATGTATTAGCCTAAGTGGAATTATGTTCTGTATGCTAAATATGAAAACAAGTGTATGTGCACAGTACCTATAACTGTGGTTTGCATTTTGTAAGATTGATATGCTAAATGGCCAACTGACCTGGTTTACTCTCATTCATTTCGCTCACGAATGACATGCATTCGTTCATTCAACTCGTTCGCGAATGACATGTGTACCAGTTCAGTCATTTCATTCACGAACGACATACGTGTCAGTTCATTCAACTCGTTCACGAACGACATGTGTACCAGTTCAGTCATTTCGTTCATGAACGATAAGATCGCTAGGTACACAACTTATAAAATATCATGTTTTAATTAAGTTGTTATTTTTATTTATTTATTTTACTGTATGTGTACGTTAAAAGTACCATTCCTGCAGCAAGAACTATTTTGAACTAAATGAAGATGAATGTCTTGGTTAATGTCTTGGTCTAGGCGTATGATGTGTTTATTGAACCAATCAGATAAGAGTAAATGAAGAGTCAGCGAGAGGCTCATTTGATTGGCTACAAGAGGAAGGTGGCCCCGCCCTCCCCCTCACGCTTGCAAATCTATGTTAGTGAGAGAATCGTGCCAAAATTGTAAGCGCAAAGAAAAGAAAGACGGAGCTGTACATATCGGATTATTTCGGGAAATTTTTGCCCCACATGCACAACAGCTCATTAAGACATTTGCAACAGTTTGTTTTTTTACACTTACAGATTGGTTCTATGCAGTCAATCTGTTTTGCAGTTCTTTAAACTGTTGTTTTCGCTTGCAAATCACCGTTCACAGGCTTGCAGTGCTTTTGACTGTCTTTTGGCGAAAGAAACGTGCCAAAAGTGTAAGCGCGGAAAAATGGAAGTCAGAAGCATGCAGATCATATTTATTTTGCTTTAGCATGAAGCTGCAGTTTCAAAATACATGAGTTACACTTACAAGTAACAGTAAAATGCTGCAAATCATTTTTTCTTACGCTTGAAACGCGATTTACACCTTTACAAAGCTTATCTTGCGCATGCAAATTTAATTTACGCTTACAGTCTTATGTACACTTCCGCAAATATTACCCTGCGTATGCAAATCTTTATGACGTCATTTTACCTTCATACGATCTGCACATACTTTTCTCATGGGCCAGATGAAGATGATTGGTGAGCCGCATTCAGCCCGCGGGCCGCCAGTTGAATAGCCCTGTTTTAGACCATTGGGTGCAGAAGATAAACCATACATATTTTGATGGTATTGACCTGGGTTCGAATCTGACTTTTGGCCAACTTTTTTCGCCCTTTTCAAATCACATCAGAAAAGCATTTATTTTCAATGAAAATGAAGAAATCAAAAAGGTGAAAATAAAGTATTGGGTAGGGTAAGGGTAGATGTAGGGAGGGCTTTATTGTCTCAATAAGGTGGCATCCATTTAATAATTTGAATTGAAATAAAAAATTACACTCATTAATTATTGCATGCTGTTTTATAATGTTAACAATACTGAGGTGCAGATAATAACCACTATTTGCAATAGGTATTATAAATAGCAGAAAATCCAAAAAATGCTGCTATTTGTGTAAACAGCCGCTGCCTTTCTTGATTACAGCCAGACTAATGCTGGCAATGCAATGTTGCCAGATATTGCTATTAAAATAAACAAAAACCTATTAATAAATAAAATAAATGAAAATTATTTCAAATATTTTGGAAATTAGATAAGATAAAGTTATCGCTGACCCTAAACCGCAACTTCCTACTTTATTTACTTTCTAAAGTGTCAAATTAAGTGGAAAAACTAGTCAAAAAACGCTCACAAAGGCTTCCTCTCGCAGCGATCATTTTCATACCACAGAAGCTGAACATTCTGAATTATACATGCAAATATTCATATGAGGAGTCTAGCAGCAAATAGTAAATCAGAGAACAAATTTTATTTTTGAACATGAAAAATTTACCGAGGTCCGGACCTCAGTGACCTCATAGCTAGCTATGGCCATGACAGTATGTAGAATTCTGTCACAATTAGGTAGATTTCAGATAGTGTCATAAAGTAATAGTGTCACTAATGTAATGCTTACATCATAGTGAGGACCTGCATATGTTTGTGCATCATGGTGGACCCTGGCTGTTTTGCATCCTCTAAAAAGTGAAGCTGACGTTTTCCTGACACAATCTCTGTACGTCCCCACATATGGCGGAATGACAATAAAACTGAAATGATTTGATGATTTTCACTATGATTTATTTAGTACAGTTTTGAAATGCAACTTATAATGCAAAATACACTGGTGAAAATAGTGCAAACAGCATGCAAACAGAGGCCTATAGGATAGTGGAGTCTGACTTGTCCATATTATAATACTCTGCTGCTCCATGCTGGCTAGAAGAGAACTGGCCTCCGACTGGGCTTGTTTTTTCCTCTGTGTCCGTTACTGATGAAGTTTTGGGTCGTTGCCTCTGGCTTGTTTAGTTGAGGACACTTCATTTCTGGCAATATTGTAAGCTTGATTGCACGGATACTATATCAACTTAACTGAGCTTGACGATGACTTTGAAATTTTACTTATTGTCCTCTTGCATTATCAACTATTTTTCTGTTTAACAGTGTGAAGCTGCCTTCTCACAATCTGTATTGCATAAAGCACTATAAAGCATAAATAAAGGTGCCTTGACTTGCTCCTGTAAGTGACTGATTACAAAGTCTTGTCTTGTCTTATATTTTAACTTCGTGTGAAAAAAAAAAAAATAAGTACCTGTTTTTTTTTTTGTTTTTTTTGTTTTCTTGTTGTTTTTTGTTGTTTTTTGTGCATGTTAGTAAGCAAATGTTGAGTTTCACATTAGCAGGAATGGAAAAAGCCTTCACCTGTATGCTGGGTTCACACCTCTACCATGCACTGTCAAATGCACATCAACCACAAATGTTTATTAATAGGCACATGAGGTTTGTTTCAAACTAGGAAGGGCAACTGTCCTGCAGAGCTTAGTTTAGTTCTTAACTCTGCTCCTTGAGGTTACTTTTCCAGAATTTGTACTAAGTTCGAATGCATGGCTTTGTAGATTCTCAGCAATACAAAAATTGTCCATCTTGTAAATGTAAGAGATCAAAAACCAAAACCAAAAATGCTCAGAGGTGCTTATAAGTGAAAGGGACTGAAAAGACCAATGATTCATCTCATGCAGACAGGCGCATACTCCACGTGAGTGTCCTCTGTGGGTATCTGTAAAAAAAACACCAGTTGAGAAGTCTAAAAACTCATGTAGTGTTTTTATTCATATTGGTTAATATGTGACAGATCAGCATAGAAGCAAACACAACTCATGTACACAATGCACAGAAATCAACTTACTAGTTGTTGTGCATTTCGTTTGCAGAATGTTGGATCAGCGTAAGTGATCTCTACTTTGTGAATTTGAACTGTGACATTAGCATCAACATCACCTATAATAAAACAATGCATTTTAAACAAAACTGCAATTTAACTAAATCCATGTCATGTATACAATGTATAAGAATAACAGCACTAAGTGGTATGTGTGTAGCACCATCTAGTTTCATTATAGATATATACACAAACTTATTGCAATATAAGCATAGTTCAGAGGAATTGTGTCATCATATACTGCATTATTTCCATTGCTTCTTACACACTTGCCTTCAGTTTTTTTGTATTTCCTGTAGATGCAGCAGATCCCGACTGCAGCTACAATCAATAGAGATCCAGCAGAAGCAGCAGAAGTCAGCACGTGATGTGATGTAGACATTTCATCCAGTGCTGTAATCATAAAAAAGTGATTGCATTAGCCTTATCTACAACAAAATACAGAGACCAGGTCAGTAAAAACACACACACATATCTGTGCTGATGTACCTTCACATGGCTGACAGAGTTTGCTGATGTCCAGATGTGTGGTCTGGTTTGTGATGGGATTGTTGATCACACAGCTGTAGCTGTTTTTCTCCTGATATTCCACCTCCAGAGGTAGAGAGAGACTGATACTGAGATCAGACACACTGATGCTGGACAATAAACTGTTTCCTTTGTACCAGGAGAGAGTCACATGACCCACATTCACCACTGAACACAACAATGAACAATTCTGCTGTGATGAAGATGATGATGATGATGACGAAGAACAGATTGAAGAGTTATTGCTGATGACAGGAACAGGCAAACGAGCTGAGAAACATGAGTGAATAAACAAATACAGGTAACACTGTCATCTCACACACGGAAATAATTTAAACATGTAAGTGGTTGCAGTAAAATAAGATGAGAATATGCAAATGATCTCTACTCACCAAAGACAGAAACACTGAATGATTTTGATATCAGTTTTGCTCCACTTATCTCTAGTTCATAGAGTCCAGCATGTTGAGTTGTGATGTTTGTGATGATCAGAGATCCAGTTTGATAGTCCAGCTTCAGTCTGTCTCTGAATCTCCAATCAAGAACATCATTATATGTGAAGAAAGTTTTAGTCTCTCTGTTGATTTTAGCTATGGGTGATTTTTCGCCTCCAAAATACCACAGTATGTCATCCTCTTCATGCATTTCTGTAGCATCAATTTGTAAAGTAACAGAATCCCCCTCAATCACAGACTGTCTTTCATTTGTCTGTGAACCAAACCCATCTGGAGAAAATGAACAAGTTTTGATACAGATTTAGGTTCTTATTTAAATTGAAGAGCAGCAGCGGAAATGAGAAGAAAAGCAAATGCAGTCCCCATTTTGAACAGCAGCAGTAGCTGAATCGAAAACTAATAAAATGGCATAACATTCTTTATAACTTACCAATCAGATGCCTCCAGCAAAAACAGAACAAAAGAAGAACGTAAAACATTTTCTTTAACCGTTCTCTGTCTGATCCAATAAGGCTATCTGCTAAAAACATGGCGTGAATCCTCCCACACGTTCGACTCTCCTAATGCAAATGCACATGATCTGCAAGTTATATAGTAACATATAAATATACTTCTGGCTCTTATTAAAATATTTGATGCTTTAATAGCCAAAAAAAAGCATACAATTTGTACAATCTTCCAAGATTTTGTGGTAAAACAAAGATAGATTTTAAAATAGTTTATAATCGTTCAGTTGTTGTGAACCTTAAAACAGTTAAAATCATCTTTGATCGCACATTGCTAGTTTGAGGTGAGACAACAGCAGCTCCTACTTAGCATCGAACTGAAACTTGCGGTCTGATTTCCTTAGAGACATGGTTTGATCTGATGGGTGGACAAACATCTTATGCATGGGGTTTAAGTGCATGGGTGTTTACTTGTAGGTGAAGGGCTTCTTCCTGCTTTAATGTACCTGATAATACATCCTCTTCATATAGAACAACTTGAAATAAAATTCAATCCATCAAAAACCATAAAATAGCCAAAGGTCAGACATGAATAATTATCATAAATCATTAATAAACTTGACTGACAACTGATCATTTTACAACACTTTTACTTTTTTATTACAAAAAATTTGCAGGTGCATCTCAATAAATTAGAATGTTGTGGAAAACTTCATTTATTTCAGTAATTCAACTCAAATTATGAAAATTGTGTATTAAATAAATTCAATGCACACAGACTGAAGTAGTTTAAGGGGGCTTCCACATTGGTATTTAAGTGCGGAACGGGGCACGGTTCGCATGACAAATCGCTAATGTGAAAGCTGTCATCTGACCCTGGTATGCACTTGGGTACCAAATCCGAGACTACCTGGAGAAGGTGGTCTGAGTTTGGTTGCTCCCAAACTGTGGCGCAGTTCGTGTGAATGTGCAAGCAACACAGACTCGGGTGCGCACTTGTTCAGGAAGTAAAGTATCCCGTGCATTCCTGACACTGTCAATATCATTGTTACCTCAACACACAAGAGAGCCGAGGTCGATTCCACACACTCCTAAAAGTAAAAATTTAATTAAGTAAAATGTAAACCTGAACACTGAACCATATCTGGCGCCTCCTTTTTAGTAAGGTGAGTCAAGGGGCTGGTGAGGTTCGAATAATTAGGAACAAACCGTCTATATTATCCCGCCAGCCCCAAGAACTGTCTTACCTCCTCTTTGGTCTTGGGACATGGGCAGGTCGCAACAGCACCTGTCTTGTCTATTTGGGGACGCACCTGTCCATGCCCCAAGTGGAAGCCCAGATACCTAGCTTTCACACTCCCAATCGCACACTTCTTCGGGTTGGCCGTAAGTCTAGCCCCCCTCAGCAATCTCAGGACAGCCCTCAGATGCTGCATATGCCGCTGCCAATCATTACTAAATATAATTATATCATCTAAGTAGGCAGCCGCATATGCAGCATGGTGCCGCAGAATCTTATCCATGAGCCGCTGAAAGGTAGCTGGTGCCCCGAACCACCCAAACAGAAGGGTAACAAATTGGTGTAATCCAAACGGCATTGTGAAAGCTCTCTTTTCTTTGGATAATGGAGACAAGGGGATCTGCCAATATCCCTTCGTTAAGTCCAATGTCGAATAAAAAACGAGCCGTGCCGAGCTGATCAAGCAACTCGTCAACCTGCGACATTGGATACGCGCCGAATTTCGACACAGCATTCACGAACTACGAGTAATGACCTGCATTAATGGAAGGGGGATCAATGGTGCTTTTGGGGCGGCCAGTGTATTTACCAACTGACATTCAGGACAAGAAACGCACCACCTGCACACATTGTTGTGAATGCCCGGCCAAAAGAAACAGGTCATGAGGCAATTCAGTGTTGCTGCCTGTCCCAAATGGCCCGCCATAGGATTAGTATGAGCCGCTTGGAAAAGCATTTCCCTGCGGCTCTTCGGAATCAACAACTGGGTTGTATTTACATTGGTTCTAGCATCTTGGATCACTCGATACAACCAATCTTTTAAAATGGCAAAATACGGATAGGTGAGTGGGTGGGCAGGATGGAGAGGATGGCCATTGATGCAACAGACCTATTGAAAAGCATGTTTTAATGTCTCATCCTGAGACTGCTCCAGAGGAAAGTCGTCATGCTCCGAGAGAATAGGTCTCCCGATTTCTCTCGGTTCCTCTGAAGCAAATCCCAGCGGTCCTGACTCTCTCTATCATCTCTCCCACCTGCACACGCACGGTCCCATTCCATGCCTTATTTCCCCAAGAGGCATTCGCACATAACAACCCCAATAAAAAAGTAAACGCGGGCCAATTCATTCCCAGAATTATTGGATGCCGGAGGTGGGGACTAACCACCACCTCCACACTATGCTTTTGACCCCGGAATTGGATAATGATCGGGACCATGGGGTACTCCACCACATCCCCATGTACGCACCGTACCTTAACCATGCGGAGGGGCTCTTGGACTTACGTAATGCCCCCGTCCGGACCTAGGGAGAGGGACAGGTCGAGAAAGAGAAGGAGAGGAGAGAGGAAGAGAGAGAGGCTGATGGTAAGGGTTCGCCGACCCCTGGGCACGCCACCATGTGATCCTCCGCGAGATGGATGGCCAGGAGCAGGAGTTTCAGTGTTACTGTCACTGGTGAGTGTCATTCAGTGCAAATTAAATAAACTGCCTTTCATTGAGGACTGGTTTTAGTAAGATTTAAATAAATGTTGTTAACCTGCAAAATGTACTAAATGCAGAATGTTTCCTGTAATCATTGATGTTTCCTGATGATTTTGTTGATTGTGTTGTTTTAGTTCCTGTACAGTAAACCACTATTTCTCAATTAAATCTGCCTCACACAACTGATGAACAAAGCAGAAAGGTGTAAATATCAGACAGAAACATCAAGTTAAACTGATATGACTGTCTCTCTTTATCATTACAGATTCAGGTCTGTCTCTAGCTGCTGTAGCAGGAATATGTGCTGCTGTAGTTATTCTGCTCGTGGCTGCAGCTGCTGCTGTTGTAAAGTATCTTGAGCAAAAGAAAGGTATTACACAAAGCTGATTGAACAAGATTAAATAATAGAGCCATTGTGTGTGCAAGATGTGAAAATATGTATTTGGATTCTAATTCAACAAAGTCGTCTTTCTGTGTATCTGAGTTTGCTATTATTGTTCAAACAGGAAGGGGGGAGGAGCCAAATCAAGCTCTGGTAATATACGAAATATACTTTAATTTAAACACAATTTGTGTGTGTGTGTGTGTGTGTGTGTGTGTGTATGACATCCTGTTCATTTCTCTTACCTTCTATGTTTTCTTACAGAAGAGTCCTATTAAATACTCAATTGTTAGTCAGATTGAGACTGCTAATGGCTCGTCCTATACACAGACATGAGACATAAACATTGCTTCCAAAAAGGCAGTTAAGCAATAACCAACTAAGAAACATAATGTTACCAGCAGCAGAACAGCGAGTGCTTGAGGATTTTCAGTATGTATGGCTGTATGATATGATAGTAATCATAAGGTTTTATTTTGAATCGATTAATCGTTTTGCGGTCCTAATGTAGAGGTTTATTAAAGCTGCTACAGTGATCCAAAACAAGAGCAAGAGCTGTTTCTTTTGGTGTGCACCATAATGTAATGTGCACTGATGTCCTTAACATGTCAGTCATTTTGTCCCATCAGTTTACATCGTCTTTAACTGACTGTTTACATAAATACGGCCATTATGACAAGGAAATGTATTTGACTGCACAAGGCCTTGCACTTACTATACATACTTTTACTTACTATAGTTTCCATTACTGGTTACGTTATTCTGACATCTCGCTGTTACTATGTATTATGTTAACTTGTGTAATGTGAAACAATGTGTTTTTAAAATGTTACAGTTGCTTAGCAATCGCGTATCTATTCACATGCTTTGGATTAACAAGGAATCACAGCGTGCTGTATAAACAGATGCTTCTGCGTTTGAGGGAACTGAAGAAGTATTACAAATCCACTCAGTATGAACTTTGTAGTACAGCACAGTAGCACAAGGTCTGTATAATGATGTACCATGCTGGATCCGTAACGTAAACAGGTTGCATGGTGCATTTTTCCAGTCAATGACACTGACTCAGATATGCAAATAAGAATGCTAACCTAGGGTTTAGGAATGTAAACAGCCAAAAATGTGCCATTTGTGCTCCAAAATTGAACAGTGTTTATAATAATGCATGTATCTTTGTGTTGTGCTTTAACTTAAAACAGAACAAGCCACGGTTTGAGAGTTGTGTCATTCATCCACCCTTTAACTTATATTTATGCCTCTTTGCCATAGCAATCACTTGAATATAGAGCTACAAGTTCAAAATCTGAGCCCTTGTTAAACTAAAAAACATAAGGCTATATAATGTAGAAGTTTCAAAACTCCTGAAATTATCACACATTTCCTTCACCAACCCAAACCAATTTTGACCTGCAGTCAAATTCACATCCACCTGATTGGGCTGAAATCAAGCCAATCTGGCAACACTGGTTCTGTTGCAATTTGCACAAGTGATTTTTTTTTTCTTTTGATTTGTACATTTATGTGAATCACAATGGAATTGTAATGTTATCTTGCCATTTTGTGATATTTTATGAGGTGCTGATAAAATTGTCTCAATGCCAGATTCTTGCATTTCATGTGAGAAAGAAAAGTGTGCCCTGTGGGGCATTAAAGGGGAACACCCTGTTCATGAAGCATGTTTATTGTAGTACTATACTTTATATTATCACTGTTTGATAAAGATTTGCATCCACTTGGGGGGCTTAGCCTGTAATGTGTGTTACAATGGCTAAAATCGTTCACTCTTCCGTGACTGCAGCACACCTGCAAAGCGTTAGCACTCGTTAGCTTGTCATTAGCGTTTTCTTTTCTCCTCTCCTCTCCTCTCTCACGCTGCAGTTTTCCACAAGTTCATCAAACAACCGCAGTAAGAATATTTCATCAAGCACGGTGAGTAATGGCTTCTCCTACAATTGTTATTTGCACCTCTTGCCACATGTACAGTTTATCTATCTCTGTCGCTGATGAGGGATTCACATGTGATAAATGCAGGGAAACAGTTAGGCTGACAGAGAAGATTTCAGAATTAGAGACACGCATCCAAACTTTAATTGAGGACAGTAAGAATGTTAGAGCCCTAGATATGGCTTTGGATGTGTCTAGCTCAGGGACTCCTGTACATTGTCCGGTTCCAGCAGAGCCCCTGCAGCAGGGCAACTGGGTGACGGTGAGGCAGCGTAGTCGTGGGTCAAAACACCGCTCTTCTGTTTCGATCAAAACATTAAACAGGTTCTCCCCACTCAGTGATGCACCCACTGAGAAACCTGATGAAAGTGCTCTAGTTATTTGCGATTCTATTGTACGGAACGTGAATATAGAGACACCAGCCACCATAGTCAAATGTTTACCGGGAGCCAGAGCGCCTGACATCTTGGCAAATTTAAAAGTGCTGGCTAATGCTAAACATAAATACAGTAAGATTGTTATTCATGCCGGCGCTAATGATGTTCGACTTCGCCAGTCGGAGATCACTAAAAATAACATTAAAGAGGTGTGTGAACTTGCAAGCACGATGTCAGACACTGTAATATGCTCTGGTCCCCTCCCTGCTTACCGTGGTGACGAGATGCATAGCAGATTGTCATCACTCAATGGCTGGATGTCTAAGTGGTGCCCACAGAATAACATAGGTTATATAGACAATTGGACGAGCTTTTGGGGCAGACCTGACCTGTTTAAAAGAGATGGTCTTCATCCCTCCTGGGGTGGCGCCACTCTTCTGTCTAGAAATATGGCAAATAGTCTTAGTGTTTATTCTTGACTAACTGGGGCCCAGGTCAGGAAGCAGACAGACTGGCTAAACCGACCGTCTGCTAGCTGCCTCCCGTCACAGAGGTCAGTTAATTCTCAGCACATAGAGACTCTTTCACCTAGATATCACACTATAGAGACTGTGTCTGTTCCCCGAACTAGAAAATACAAAAAACGTCCAAACCAAGTTAAGGTTAACAATTTAATTGAGGTTCAACAAATAAAAAACAAATGCAATATGGATAAACAAATGATAAAGATTGGCTTATTGAATATCAGATCCATTTCTACGAAAACACTTTTTGTAAATAATATGATAACTGATCATAATATAGATGTACTCTGCTTGACAGAAACCTGGCTAAAACCTGATGATTACATTATTTTAAATGAGTCCACCCCCCAAGATTATTGTTATAAACACGAGCCGCGTCTAAAAGGCAAAGGGGGAGGAGTTGCTTCTATTTATAATAACGTTTTCAGGATTTCTCAGAGGGCAGGCTTCAAGTATAACTCGTTTGAAGTAATGGTGCTTCATATAACATTATCCAGAGAAACCAATGTTAATGATAAATCCCCTGTTATGTTTGTACTGGCTACTGTATACAGGCCACCAGGGCACCATACAGACTTTATTAAAGAGTTTGGTGATTTTACATCCGAGTTAGTTCTGGCTGCAGATAAAGTCTTAATAGTTGGTGATTTTAATATCCATGTCGATAATGAAAAAGATGCATTGGGATCAGCATTTATAGACATTCTGAACTCTATTGGTGTTAGACAACACGTTTCAGGACCTACTCATTGTCGAAATCATACTCTAGATTTAATACTGTCACATGGAATTGATGTTGATAGTGTTGAAATTATTCAGCCAAGTGATGATGTCTCAGATCATTATTTAGTTCTGTGTAAACTTCATATAGCCAAAATTGTAAATTCTACTTCTTGTTACAAGTATCGAAGAACCATCACTTCTACCACAAAAGACTGCTTTTTAAGTTATCTTCCTGATGTATCCGAATTCCTTAGCATATCCAAAACCTCAGAACAACTTGATGATGTAACAGAAACTATGGACTCTCTCTTTTCTAGCACTTTAAATACAGTTGCTCCTTTACGCTTAAGAAAGGTTAAGGAAAACAGTTTGACACCATGGTATAATGAGCATACTCGCACCCTAAAGAGAGCAGCCTGAAAAATGGAGCGCAGCTGGAGGAAAACAAACCTAGAGGTATTTCGTATTGCTTGGCGGGAAAGTAGCATATCCTACAGAAAAGCATTAAAAACTGCTAGATCTGATTACTTTTCTTCTCTTTTAGAAGAAAACAAACATAACCCCAGGTATTTATTCAATACAGTGGCTAAATTAACGAAAAATAAAGCCTCAACAAGTGTTGACATTTCCCAACACCACAGCAGTAATGACTTTATGAACTACTTTACTTCTAAAATCGATACTATTAGAGATAAAATTGCAACTATTCAGCCGTCAGCTACAGTATCACATCAGACAGTGCACTATAGACCCCCTGAGGAACAGTTCCACTCATTCTCTACTATAGGAGAGGAAGAATTGTATAAACTTGTTAAAACATCTAAACTTACAACATGTATGTTAGACCCTATACCATCTAAGCTCTTAAAAGAGGTGCTTCCAGAAGTCATAGGTCCTCTTCTGACTATTATTAATTCCTCATTGTCATTAGGATATGTCCCCAAAACCTTCAAACTGGCTGTTATTAAGCCTCTCATAAAAAAGCCACAACTTGACCCCAGAGAACTAGTTAATTATAGACCAATCTCGAATCTCCCTTTTCTGTCCAAGATACTAGAAAAGGTGGTATCCTCACAATTATATTCCTTCTTAGAGAATAATGGTATATGTGAGGATTTCCAGTCAGGATTTAGACCGTATCATAGTACTGAAACTGCTCTCCTTAGAGTTACAAATGATCTGCTCTTATCATCTGATCGTGGGTGTATCTCTCTATTAGTTTTATTGGATCTTAGTGCTGCGTTTGACACAATTGACCACAACATTCTTTTGCATAGACTTGAACAATTTGTTGGCATCAGTGGAAGTGCATTAGCATGGTTTAAATCGTACTTATATGACCGACATCAGTTCGTAGCAGTGAATGAAGATGTATCAAATCGATCACAAGTGCAGTATGGAGTACCTCAAGGCTCAGTTCTAGGGCCGCTACTCTTCACGCTTTATATGTTACCCTTGGGAGATATCATCAGGAAACATGGTGTTAGCTTTCACTGTTATGCTGATGATACGCAGCTCTATATTTCCTCGCAGCCCGGTGAAACACACCAATTTGAAAAACTAATGGAATGCATAGTCGATATAAAAAATTGGATGACGAGTAATTTCTTACTGCTAAATTCAGAAAAAACAGAGGTGTTAATCATAGGGCCTAAAAACTCTGCTTGTAATAACCTAGAACACTGTCTAAGACTTGATGGTTGCTCTGTCAATTCTTCGTCATCAGTTAGGAACCTAGGTGTGCTACTTGATCGCAATCTTTCCTTAGAAAGCCACGTTTCTAGCATTTGTAAAACTGCATTTTTCCATCTCAAAAATATATCTAAATTACGGCCTATGCTCTCAATGTCAAATGCAGAAATGTTAATCCATGCATTTATGACTTCAAGGTTAGACTATTGTAATGCTTTATTGGGTGGTTGTTCTGCACGCTTGGTAAACAAACTACAGCTAGTCCAAAATGCAGCAGCAAGAGTTCTTACTAGAACCAGGAAGTATGACCATATTAGCCCGGTCCTGTCCACACTGCACTGGCTCCCTATCAAACATCGTATAGATTTTAAAATATTGCTTATTACTTATAAAGCCCTGAATGGTTTAGCACCTCAGTATTTGAATGAGCTCCTTTTACATTATACTCCTCTACGTCCGCTACGTTCTCAAAACTCAGGCAATTTGATAATACCTAGAATATCAAAATCAACTATGGGCGGCAGATCCTTTTCCTATTTGGCTCCTAAACTCTGGAATAACCTACCTAACATTGTTCGGGAGGCAGACACACTCTTGCAGTTTAAAACTAGATTAAAGACCCATCTCTTTAACCTGGCATACACATAACATACTAATATGCTTTTAATATCCAAATCCGTTAAAGGATTTTTAGGCTGCATTAATTAGGTAAACCGGAACCGGAAACACTTCACATAACACCGTACTTTCTACATCATTAGAAGAATGGCATCTACGCTAATATTTGTCTGTTTCTCTCTTGTTCCGAGGTCACCGTGGCCACCAGATCCAGTCTGTGTCCAGATCAGAGGGTCACTGCAGTCACCCGGATCCAGTACGTATCCAGACCAGATGGTGGATCAGCACCTAGAAAGGACCTCTACTGCCCTGAAAGACAGCGGAGACCAGGACAACTAGAGCCCCAGATACAGATCCCCTGTAAAGACCTTGTCTCAGAGGAGCACCAGGACAAGACCACAGGAAACAGATGATTCTTCTGCACAATCTGACTTTGCTGCAGCCTGGAATTGAACTACTGGTTTCATCTGGTCAGAGGAGAACTGGCCCCCCAACTGAGCCTGGTTTCTCCCAAGGTTTTTTTTCTCCATTCTGTCACCGATGGAGTTTCGGTTCCTTGCCGCTGTCGCCTCTGGCTTGCTTAGTTGGGGTCACTTCATCTACAGCGATATCATTGACTTGATTGCAAATTAAAACAGACACTATTTCAACTGAACAGAGATGACATAACTGAATTCAATGATGAACTGCCTTTAACTATCATTTTGCATTATTGAGACACTGTTTTCCAAATGAATGTTGTTCAGTGCTTTGGCGCAATGTATTTTGTTTAAAGCACTATATAAATAAAGGTGACTGATTGATTGATTGAAAATCAATAATAACTGGACATGGGTGTTTTAGTTTCACCAATACAAATGTTTGAAGAGATTTTATGAAATGACTTGTATATATAAA
Organism: Carassius gibelio; assembly: GCF_023724105.1. Lineage (NCBI taxonomy): Eukaryota > Metazoa > Chordata > Actinopteri > Cypriniformes > Cyprinidae > Carassius > Carassius gibelio. The sequence continues at coordinate 15,743,826 of NC_068417.1, read as the reverse complement.
GAGTTTTTAAAAAGGGAAATATCATGTGCCTTTCCTTAACTTTGTGTCAGAAAATGTAAAAAAAAAAAAAAAGTGCTTTAGAGTGGAGCCTGTATAAAAGCTGTTGTCATTCTGAAAAAAAAAAAAAAACAATAATAAAAAATAATAAATTGAATGCTCCTTGGAAGGTTTTTTTTTTTTTTTTTGCACGTAATAGCTGGATTCTGGGACTGGTGAATTCCTAGTTGAACTCAATATTACTAATACTAATATAACTACTTGCATTATACACCCATATATTAATGAAATATAAGTGGGAATGTGATATCAGACTACTGTCTGAAAAAGTGACAATTTATTTAGACAAATTATTAGTATCACTAATACGGTAACACTAATATATGGTGGACATTAGTAACCCTAATATAAGCATAGTACCCATGACAAGGCAAGCAACATATTCTGTATTAATATTGCTCATCCCTCTAGTGGTCAAATTCTGTTTTAGTTTCATTTCGGAGGGTGCGCTTTCATTATTATAGTTATAGCAAATGCAGAAATTAAAAGAGAAAACGATTGTCTCTACATTATAAAATGGCAGACTTTTAGCTGAGATATGCAAATTATGCTATGATTACTATACAGAAGCATAAGCATACATTTAATGCAGGGTATAATTTATAAGGAAAAAAAAAACAAAAACAAAAAAGAAATTGTCCACAAAATGAGTCTAAGCTCCATGAAACTGATTTCATTAATACAGTTTCGCTACGTATGCTGATGAAAGAGAGAAACGTCACGCACAAGGAGGTTTAACGGGCATGACACAGCACTAAAACCTTCACAGAAACTGTAGTCATTTCAAAACAAAATGAAGAATGCCTCGAATTTGCTCTCAGTGCTCACGTATTTACTCGCGTATGGTAAGACATTTTAATGTTATAATCTCTCTTCAGGTCAACAATACGAACGTGACGCAGTTTAGTTTACATGGATTTGTCAATTTGTATTTTACTTGACCCTTGTACGACATTTATTTGTTACAGTTTATTTTATGGTAGACTACAATAAAAATGAACAATGTGTGTTATTGTTTGGCTCGTGGTTTATTCATTTCTTCTTCAGGTGTGTCTGGAGTTAATACAGATGAAGTGTCTGTGATGGAGGGAGATTCAGTCACTTTAAAATATCATATACACCAACAAGAAGACGTTATGTGGTATTTTAATAAAATTCGCATTGCTGAAATCACTGGACATCACAGAAAGAGCTGTACAGATATTATGTGTGATAATCGTGCTGGGAGATTCAGAGACAGACTGAAGCTGGATCATCAGACTGGATCTCTGACCATCATGAACACCAGAACCACAGACTCTGGAGAATATGATGTATTGATCTCCAGCAAAAATCACGGCGGTGGAGGATCCTACTCCGTTGTTGTTCATGGTAAGTCATTGTTTTAACAGCAAGTCATGTAGGCCTACATTTAAATTACATCATTAATTTGATTATTTTTGGAATGACATTAAAAAAATTCCACTTAAACGGATTAAATTAAATACAACAGGCAGTAAAAGGTGAATCCCTCCTCCTAAACTAAACCAGTTTTCAGTCTGTCTTCATGTTCTGGTTAATTTCTTCATAATTATCCTCATGCAAATAAGTTAGGTCTTTAATTATTTTCACACCTAAATATTTTAGGCATATTCATCAAGTTAGAATGATGAATAACAATGACAGCTAAAAAGGATCAATACATAATCCCTGGAAACAATTATTCCTGTTTGATAAATTTGACTAGTGGTTTTCTATACATTGGTCTAATTTACATTTATTAATTAGCAGATGCTTTTATCCGAAGTGACTCACAAATGAGGACAGTGGAAGCAATCAAAAACAACAAAAAGAGCAATAATATACAAGTGCTATAACAAGTCTCAGTTAGGTTAACACAGTACATGTAGCATGGGCTTTTAAATAATATAATAAATAAGAAAACAGAATAAAAAAAGAATAGAGCAAGCTAGTGTTAGAGGTCTTTATACACACACACACACACTTGCATGATAAATGAAAAGAAAATAGAATACAAAAAGATTAGAAAGGTAGTTAGTTCATTTTTAAGAATATAATTAGAATAGTGAGTGTTAAAGTTAGAGATGGAAACGATGGAAGAGATGGGTTTTAAGCCGATTCTTGAAGATGGCTAAGGACTCAGCTGCTCGGATTGAGTTGGGGAGGTCATCCACCAGGAGGGAATATTTAATTTAAAAGTCTGTAAAAGTGACTTTGTGATTCTTTGGGATGGCACAATCAAGCAATGTTCACTTTCAGAAAGCAAGCTTCTAGAGGGCACATAAGTCTGAAGTAACAAATTAAGGCAAATGGGTGCAGAGCCAGTGGTAGTTTTGTAGGCAAATGTCAATGCCTTGAATTTTATTCGAGCAGCTATTGGAAGCCAGTGCAAATTGATAAACAGGTGTGACGTGTATTCTTTTTGGCTCATTAAAAATGTATCATGCTGCCGCGTTCTGGATTAATTGTAAAGGTTTGATAGAATTGGCTGGAAGACCTGCTAAGAGGGCATTGTAATAGTCCAGCCTGGACAGAACAAGAGCTTGAACAAGGAGTTGTGCAGCATGTTCCGAAAGAAAGGGCTTGATCTTCTTGATGTTGAATAAAGCAAATCTGCAGGACCGGACAGTTTTAGTAATGTGGTCTGAGAAAGTCAGCTGATCATCAATCATAACTCCAAGGCTTCTAGCTGTTTTTGAAGGAGTTATGGTTGATGTACCTAACTTGATGGTGAAATTGTGATGAAATGATTTGTTTGCTGGAATCACAAGCAGTTTTGTCTTGGCAAGGTTGAGCTGAAGGTGATGGCCCATCATCCAGCAAGAAATGTCTGTTAGACAAGCTGAGATGCGAATAGCTACCCTCGGATCATCAGAGAGGTATGGGATGAGAGGTAGAGTTGAGTGTCCTCAGCATAGCAGTGGTATGAAAAGCCATGTTTCTGAATGACAGAACCTAATGATGCCTTGTACGTAGACAGAGAAGAGAAGTGGTCCAAGAACTGAGCCTTGAGGCACCCCAGTAGTTAGATGTTGAGACTTGGACACCTCACCTCTCCAAGATACTTTAAAGGACCTATCTGATAGGTAAGACTCAAACCATTGAAGTGTGGTTCCTGAGATGCCTTTTGTCAGTAGGGTTGGTTGTAGAGACTTGTTTGAACACAGCTCGTCCAAGTGTTTTTGCAATGAAAGGAAGAAGGGAAACTGGTCTGTAGTTCTCTATAAGAGATGGGTTGAGGGTGGGTTTCTTAAGTAGTGGAGTTATACGAGCCTGTCTAAATGATGAGGGAAAAACACCAGTGTAGAGGATGTGTTGATGATGTGAGTGAGTGCAGGTACAACTGGAGGAGAAATGGCTTGAAGGAGATGAGATGGAATAGGATCAAGCGGGCAAGTAGAAAGGTGATTAGAAAGGATGAGTTTTGAGACTTCTGCCTCAGAGAGTGAATAGAAGTATGTAAGTGAGTGTATGTTTGCTGGTGATATGAGCTTGACTGGTTGTGGTGTGGAAAATTGTGCACTGATGTGTTTTTTTTATTAATGAAAAACGTGGCAAAGTCGTCAGCTATTAGAGATGAAGCAGGAGAAGGAGGAGGAGGACAAAGAAATGAGGAAAATATTTTAAAAAGCATGCAAGAGTTAGACGAATTGTTAATATTGTTGTGGTAGTATGTCATTTTGGCAGTGGAGACATTAGAACAGAAGGAAGATAGGAGTGACTGATACACATTAAAGGGGGGGTGAAATGCTCATTTTCACTCAATATACTCTTGAGTACCTATAGAGTAGTACTGCATCCTTCATAACTCCAAAAAGTCTTTAGTTTTATTATATTCATAAGAGAAAGATAGTCTGTACCGATTTTTCCCGGAAAAACACGACCGGCTGGAGGCGTGACGTGTGGGCGGAGCTAAAGAATCATGAGCGCGAGTAGGCTTTTGCATTGAGAGCATCTGGAAACTTTGACATTAGCGTGAGGAAAAAAACATCCAAAACAAACCATGGCTAACAGTCAGATTCAGCCCTTTATTTATGATCCAGAATCAGATCCAGAGGCTGAAATTGAACGAGAGCAGCAGCAGCAATGACTACAGCAGGACATCTCTATGTGGTATGTACTGAAACTGTATATATTTGCTTAGCGGTTTTGGAAAATGACTAAGTTCCACTTTATGTCGTCTTTTTTTTTTTTTTTTTTTAAGCTGTACATGTGGAAAGTGCAGTTTGATGCCAACATCGCATGTTGTTTACTTGATGTGCTTACGCGCCGATAGCTAAGTTAACAAGCAGTTTTACTCACCGCATGCGGTTCCAACACACGGTCGTGACCCTTTTTCGTTGGGACTGCATTATCCTTAAGAAATAAACGATGTGCAAATCCGGCGTCAAACTGGGCCTTGTTTGTAAAACAAGCATCTTCGAAATGCAGGGAACAAACAAAAACACTTGCACAACTCCGTTGATGCTCTGTAAAAATAAACTCCATCCACTGGTCTCTTAATGCTGGTTTTTTTTTGGTAATCTGTGCAGGGTTGTCTTGCCCTGGCAACCAAAAACACACTTCTTTTGTGACATTTTGCGACGCTCTCGCTCTGATCAGTGAATGTCTGTGCTCTCAGTGCTCTGCTATACGGGAGCGCGCGCTCTTCCGGCAGAAGTGCGTCAGGACCCATATAAGGAAATTCCGCTCCATCTAACGTCACACAGAGCCATACTCGAAAAAACTTTCCGAAACTTGTGACAAACCGGAAGGAGTATTTTTGGAACAAAAATACTCCTTCAAACGTACAACTTACATTTTTGAAACTTTGTCCATGTTTAGCATGGGAATCCAACTCTTTAACAGTGTAAAAAACTCAGTATGCATGAAATAGCATTTCACCCCCCCTTTAAGGTCAGTCGATTTTTCATTTATCATCAGAACTTCACCTTTCAAGAATTAAATATAGGAAATCCCAATTAAATTATTATATGGTGGGGAAAATGGCAACATTTTATTCTGTATTCTCAGTATTCATTTGAAATCAAGAAAATAGCCCTATGATAGGGCTTAAAGAGATACTCCACCTCAAAATTAACATTTTGCCCATCATTCACTTATCCCTATGTCATTTCAAACATGTAAAAGCTTTGTTCGTCTTCAGAACACAATTTAAAATATTTTGGATGAAAACCAGGAGGCTTTTGACTGTGCCATTGACTGCCAAGAAAATAACAGTGTCAAGGTCCAGGAATTTGAATAAAAACAGCACTTTCTTGTGGCTGACACAGAAGAGTGTATGCCGCCTGCGTTCAGCAGACATTCTCCAAAATGGCACTACAGTGAAATGGAGAGACACGGAGGAGATGAATTGTTGAATAAAGTCATTATTTTTGTTTTCTTTGTGTACATAAAGTTTCATAACGTTATGGTTGAGCCACTGATGGCAGATGGACTATTCTGACAACGTCTTTCATACTTTTCTGGACCTTGACATGGTTATATATTTGGCAGTCAATGGGACAGTAACAAGCCTCCTTATTTTCATCCAAAATATCTTAAATTAAACACTTTTACAGGTTTGGAAAGTCATGGGGGTAAGTGATTAAAGGGGGGGTGAAATGCTATTTCATGCATACTGAGTTTTTTACACTATTAAAGAGTTGGATTCCCATGCTAAACATGGACAAAGTTTCCAAAATTAAGTTGTACGTTTGAAGGCGTATTTCTGTTCCAAAAATACTCCTTCCGGTTTGTCACAAGTTTCGGAAAGTTTTTTTCGAGTATGGCTCTGTGTGACGTTAGATGGAGCGGAATTTCCTTATATGGGTCCTGAGGGCACGTCTGCCGGAAGAGCGTGCGCTCCCGTATAGCAGAGCAATGAGAGGCTGAGCACAGACTCACTGATCAGAGGAGCGAGAGCGTCGCGAAATGTCACAAAAGAAGTGTGTTTTTGGTTGCCAGGGCAAGACAACCCTGCACAGATTACCAAAGAAAAAACAGCATTAAGGGACCAGTGGATGGAGTTTATTTTTACAGAGCATCAACGGAGTTGTGCAGGTGTTTGTGTTTGTTCCCTGCATTTCGAAAATGCTTGTTTTACAAACAAGGCCCAGTTTGACGACGGATTTGCGTATCGTTTATTTCTTAAGGATGATGCAATCCCAACGAAAAAGGGTCACGATTGTGTGTTGGAACCACAGGCGGTGAGTAAAACTGCTTAAAATATCTCTGCCTCCTTGTTAGTGCGTCCGCCTCCCATCGGAGACCCGGGTTCGAGCCCCGCTCGGAGCGAGTCGTTGCTGCTGCTGCTCTCGTTCAGTTTCAGCCTCGGGATCTGATTCTGGATCATAAATAAACGGCTGAATCTGACTGTAAGCCATGGTTTGTTTTGGATGATGGTTTTTCCCTCACGGTAATGTCACAGCTTCCAAACTCTCTCAATGCAAAAGCCTACTGGCGCTCGTGATTCTTTAGCTCCGCCCACACGTCACGCCTCCAGTCGGTCGTGTTTTTCCGGGAAAAATCGGTACAGACTATCTTTCTCTTATGAATATAGTAAAACTAAAGACTTTTTGGAGATATGAAGGATGCAGTACTACTCTATAGGTACTCAAGATTAACAGGATATTGAGTGAAAACGAGCATTTCACCCCCCCTTTAATGATAAACTTTTCATTTTGGGGTGGAGTAAACCTTTAACTAGAAATAATCCATACAGAGAAGTTTTTTTTCTTTTGCTTTTGGATATCTTGAAATTCTGGGGCATTATTAACTGCATTCAATACAGGTAATAATTTTTATCTCTATATTTGCAAAGTGCTTGATAATGTTAGCTTGCATACCTCACATCACAATATTATCTTAGATGACGATATTGCACATCCCTGTTTACATTTTTTATTTATACATATTTCTCTTACCACAATCTTTATCTGAAAAGAACTTTTCATTGCACTTTACTGTGGTATAATTTTGTTCTTTGCTCATAAGGAACTGTTCGTTTCTTCTTCAGGTGTGTCTGGTGTTGATCAAGAAGAAGTGTCAGTGATGGAAGGAGATATGGTCACTCTACACACTGGTGTAAAAACAAACCAACAGGAAAAAATTAAATGGTATTTTAATGACATTCGAATAGCTCAAATCAGTATAGACCAGGGTAAGATGTGTACAGACGTTCAGTGTAAAGAAGGTGATGAGAGATTTAGAGGCAGACTGAAGCTGGACAAACAGACTGGATCTCTGACCATCACGAACATCAGAACCTCAGATGCTGGACTTTATAAACTACAGATCATCAACAGCAGAAGCAGTATAATGAAGAGATTAAGTTTTACAGTCGCTAGTAAGTATAATTTAGTGTTGATGCTCATTAAATATATACATCATTTATCTCATAGGTAGATCCACAAGTAGTCAGAAAAGTCATTAAAGGATAAGTTCCCTTCCAGAGTTAAAACTCCCTGATAATTTACTCACAACTTCCTGTCATACAAGATGTTTATGTCTTTCTTTCTTCAGTTGTAAAGAAATTAAGATTAATGACTTCAATGGTGGCCAGCGGGTTGAAGGTCCAAATTGCAGTTTCAATGCAGCTTCAGTTGATCCCAGCTGAGAAATGAGGGTTCTTTCTAATTAAATTATCTGTCATTTTCTAAAAAAAAATTATAATAAAAATTATAATAAATCATGGATTTTTAACCACAATAGCTATTTAACCTCAAATGCTCATCTTGCACTAGCTCTACCATGCGCATGGGCATCTTCATCCATTGTGTAATAATGCTGGAAAGGTCACATGCAGTTAGTTCTTCATCTGTATATTACAATATGAAAAGGTAGGGTGAAAAACTCCTTTGACTTTATTTGCATGTTAGCTTGGTAAACACTAGGTTTCAATCTGTTGGCCACCGTTGAAGTCCACTATATGGAGAAAAATCCTGGAAAGTTTTTCTCAAAAACTTTAATTTCTTTTAGACTGAAGAAGGAAAGACATAAACATCTTGGATGACATGGAGGTAAATGTAATCCTATAAGTATAAGTTCATCCATGAGAGTCGTGGATGTTTGTCTGATGAGTAAATATATAAATCAATGTTTTTCTGCTGTTCATTTCCATGTGATAGGTTATAAATCCAGACATATTTTTCTACCCACATTATATATGATCAGCAGGAACAAGACTTTCCTGTTGTATTATTTTGTTTGGTGTGTGTCAGTGGTTCATTTCTTCTTCAGGTTCATCTGGTGTTGATACAGATGGAGAGTCAGTGTCTGTGATGGAGGGAGATTCAGTCACTCTACACACTGATGATAAAACAAACCAACAAGTATGGTTTAAATGGTTTTTTAATGACAACCGTATTGCTCAAATCAATGGAGATCTTGTTAAGGTCTGTACAGATGACCAGTGTAATAATAAAGGTTCTGAGAGATTGAGAGACAGACTGAAGCTGGACAATCAGACTGGATCTCTGACCATCATAAACACCAGAACCACAAACTCTGGACTTTATCAACTAAAGATCACGAGTGAGAGAATCAGCATTGTGAAGAGATTCCGTGTTGTTGTTCAAGGTGAGTCGTTATGTTTAACAGCAAGTCTTGCACATTTATAGGATTGTTCAACAACAAATGTAAGAGCTGGTGTCTGACACTGATGAAGAAGAGACTATAGCCCCTTTCACACTGCACGTCGGACCCGCAACATTTCCGGAACATTGCCAGGTCGCCTTCTGTGTGAAAGCAACCACGTCCCGGGATTGATTACTGAATTTAACCCGGGTCGGGGACCTAGTAACATTGCGGGGTTCGACCCGGGACGAGCTCTGTGTGAACAAAAGCCAGATCTAATTCCATGTCAAAGTGATGACGCGTTATCGCACGACTCTTTTACTGGCTGTTTTGAAGGAAGATCAACGTTCGCAACGAAAACAAATGTGCAAACTGTAATGAAGCAGAGATCAGTTAGTTCCTCACTTTCCGCGCTGACGCAGAGATTGTTTGCTTGCTTCAGTGAAAGTATAACGTTCCTAGCGTTTTCGATTCGTACATTACACGTCACGCGCTGATGTCACGTGTCGTTACGGGATCTTCAAGGGTTGTGTGTGAAAGCACGCACATATACCGGGTCATCACTGGCAGTGTGAAAGTGCCAAATCTAGCGACCCGGGAACAATTGCAGGAACACTTTGCCTGTGTATTTGCCGGAATGGCAGTGTGAAAGGCGCTTATGGCAGAACTACAAAAGTGTACCTGGACATTTCTTAGTGGTTAGCTGATGAATTATTCATTTTTGAAAACATTTAGACCATTTTTAAAATATTAACAAATAATGTTTTTCAGACTGAAAGTTGAGATGGGGCATAGAAATTCCTTTCATCTGTACAGATCTTTATGTTGTGTAGTTAGTTTTTTTTTTCTCAGAAATTCAAATGTATTTCTAAAGTACTGAATAAAAAAACAACATTGACCATAGTGCTGTACAAACAGTAACACAATGAGCAGAAGACAACTTTTAAAAAGGGACCACATCCATAACATTGAATAAGTAATATAAAAAAGATGATCCTTTGATTAGCTGTTGGTTTGTGTTTCAGGTGTTCCTGCTGCTGAACAAGATAGAATGAGAAGAAAGTCAGTGAAGGAGGGAGAATCTGTTACTTTAGAAGTCGTGGAAATAAAAATAAAAAATAATTTGATGTTGTGGCATTTTAATGACTCTCTCATCGCTAAAAATTTAAGTGAAATCTGCACAGATGATCAGTGTAAAGAGAGATTCAGAGACAGACTGAAGGTTAATCAGACTGGATCTCTGACCATCATGAACACCAGAACCACAGACTCTGGAGAATATAAACTTGAGATCAACAGCAGCAGATTCACCATTATTAGGAGCTTCAGTGTTACTGTCACTGGTGAGTATCGCTTAGTTACTTAAGTCCATTTTTCTATGAACAGTTCTTAATGAAAGTTTGAATTTTTAGATCATCCAGTTATTGTAATGTTGGCCTATATTGAAATATAATTGAGATAATCACCTTCATATGCACTCCTAATAAACATAATTGTCAAAACAAACATACTGTTCACAATACTAACATGAACAGTGCTTAATAAGTAAGGAATAATTGACGACGGGCCGTTGAATTATTAGAAAAATAAGGCATGCATTATATTTCTAATAATTTAATGGTCCGAAGTCAATTATTCCCCTTATACTAAGGTTACCACACTTCACGACATCGATCCGATGATTTATTTAAAGAGATTCGTCTGGTTTCAAGAAATTTCAAGAAAAAATCTTGTTAAATTACGAGAATTAAACTTGTTACATTTTTGGAAAAATGTGTTAAATATTGTGTACATTTTGTAAAATTTTTGTAAAAAATGCAGCTGCTGTTGTTACTTACTAAGTGTAAATAGTACATATAACTCTCTGCACTGTAAACAGCATCTGGCAGGAGTGTCAAAAGTCCGACGAGATGAAATGAACATGAAACGAGTGTGTTTATTATTATTGCTTGGCCCTAATCCTCTTCCATAGTAATGTGTAAATATCAGACAAAGATATTGTTTATCAGTCACCCTCTTAATAATAATGGCTGTTTGTTTTCAGCGGTTCTAACGGGAATATATATCGCTGTTGTTGCTGTTGCTGTTGCTGTTGTTGTTCTGCTGCTTGTTATGTACAGGTGCCACGATAGAAGGGGAGGTAAATATTACATACAGCTGATCAAACAAGAGAGAAATATAATATTTATTGTTTGAAAACAATATTTAAAAAATTAGATTTTATTTCTATTTAATCAAAGTACTGCATGGTTAATTGAGTTTATTATTATTTAAACAGACCCTGTGATGCAGGACAGTGATCAGGTAAGATACTATGAGCACTGAATCTTTTTTTTTTGTGTGTGGTTTTACTCAGAAAAAAAAACAGAATATAGATGAATAAGTAAATAGATTTTATGCAATTTAAAATATTTAGTATTACCATCAATTTTGATCCGGTCACTGAACTTCCGTTAATTCTCAGACCCTAACACTACACAGTACACAGAAGGTTACACCCTGGACAACATTTCCCATGCTCCATTGCACCAATCACAGTTACCTGATAACAATCACACATGCACCTGTGACCAGTTACACACACACACACACACAGCACAATCAGACACACTTTATAAGCATTCAACTTACTTTCACACACTGCCGAGTATTGTTCTGCACATATCCCTCCTCTACCGATAGCTGCTATACCAAACCATTCCGTGTTTGTTTTCATAGTCTTGTCTTAGTTTCTAGTTTTTTCTAGTCTTGTTTCCATTTATAGTTTTTAGTGCCCTAGGAATATTCCTTGCCTTGCCCTATATATTTACCTGGGGGGTATTCCAGAAAGCAGGTTATGGGACATACCTGTCACAGTGTCTGGGTTGTGTTCCCTGGGTTTCCACTAGGTGTCCTCCTTTAGGTGTCTGTCACTTTATTAACTGTCTGTTCCCTTATTGGGTCACCTTCCTCCTTGTTTGAGTTAACTGATTATTCCCCACCTGTCTCCAGTTCCCTCATTACCTTCTGTGTATTTATACCCGGCTTGTCTGAGTATGTGTGACGGAATCCTTGTCTTATGTTAATGCTAATCCGTAGTCTTGCTCTTGTAGTGTGTTCTTGTCTGTTTTCTTGTTTATTTCGATACTCTGGTTTTGACCCTGCCTGGACTGTTTACCCCTTTGGATTTGCCCTTTAATAATATCTCATACCTGCAATTGGATCTCTCTGCGTATTCCTGTATCACCGGACGTGATAATACCCGCGTATGTTTAAGAGTAAGTAAGCGGAAAACCTCAAATTTCGGTTCCAAAAACTGTGGTAACTTTCTTTTTTTTTTCTAATGTTAGTCATAGCAACTCACTCTCTAAACTTAACCTGCTCCGGAGCAGGTTATGTTCCAGGGTTAGTTCACTTAAGCGAGCTTTCAGTGGGCTTGACAGATAGCACACAACATTATATAATATTACAATTTATAATATAGCCTATTTTTATATATATATATATATATATATATATATATATATATATATATATATATATATATATATATATATATATATATATATATATATATATATATATATATATAAATATATGTATATACACACACATATATACATATTCTATGTGTTAACGAGGAAGCGCTAATTTAAGTAATAAATGGGGTAATATATTATTCTAATATGATTAATTATTTTATTGGCATATATAAGAGTTATCTATAAATGTATTAAGAGGTATGTATAAATTATAAAACACTATGACAAGGTAATGTTTAACTTATATATATTTCATTTATTACATGTCATATCTCACACATGGAGTGGCATTTTCTATAATGTCTAAATTCTAAATCAAAAAAAAAAAAAAATATATATATATATATATATACCTCGAGTAAGCAAGGTTTGGGATTAATCAACTGAGAGTTCAGGGTTTAGTTCACGGTAAGTTAACCCTGCTTTCTGGAATGCACCCCTGTTTGCCAGTGTTTGACCCAGGCCTGTTATGACCACTTCTCTGTGTAGCAAAAGATTGCACATGGTTCACACATCTAACGACTCGTCAGCCCCGTTACACCATCATTGTATTATTATCGTAATTACATGTATGTGATATTAGCTGTTAGGACACTGGTCTAGGATCAGCATGTAACATACATAGTTCGTACAATAAACTACAAATAATATGAAATCAAAAATGTAACTTCATCAAGAGAGCTAGTAAATGTACCAATACTGACTTATTAAAGGTCCAAGGTGTAATATTTACAACGATATATTTAAAGAGATAAAGAGATTTTCAGAGGAGTATAAAGACCTTACTTAATGAACTTTTATGTTTTTATTACCTTAAATTTAGCTATTACTATCTACATACACCCGTCCCCTTACATTGAAATCACCACCATGTTTCTACATTAGCCCTAAATGGACAAACTGCTCTACAGATTGCGTTTGATCACTTTATTGATGCTTCTCTAAAGGGTGTGGTGAGCGGTGGACTGAGCCGTTTGTTGCAATTCGCAACCTCACCGCTAGATGCCACTAAAATGTACACACTGTACCTTTAATATTTGCCAATATGATGCATCAAGAATTTTAGATGTGCAAGCTGTTTAGGAAGATGAATGTCTCTGCAAGATTAGAAATGTATTATTTAAAATCACATGATACAGTTTAATTATTATTATTTATTTTTAACTTTTTAAGGGCTTGCTCCTTTAGACTTGTAAGGAATCGGTCACTGTTGGTCTGATAATTATGGAGGCGGTCCTCTGCATTATGTTGATGCCAAAAGTTTCGTTTTTTGAGTAGCTTGGTTTCAACAAAAGCTATTTCTGCTGTGATGAGGAATTTTTGTTTTATAAGAGATGTCAAGAGAAAATTTGATTCTTCATGTAAATTACCATTTTAATAGAAGCATTTAAAACATGTTAGCAGTTAATCTTAAATATCAGGATATCAGCTTGTGAAATATTTAGTCTTGTTCTCTTTGTGTAACTGAACCATCAATCCTGTTGATTTCTTCTGTGATTCTGTGTTTTAGAATCATTCTGGAGATTTTTCCCGTAATCAATCTGAAGCTCTGCCGATGAACGGGACGCCCTCTAGTCAGTCTGAGACACATACTGCCAATGAGATGTCACAGTAACAGTAGTATTTTGATTGTTTCATATGAAGAGAACATAAAGAGAAGATTGGAAATGAGAGAAGAGCATCAGCTGAAACTCACAACATTCATAAACACAATACCATGATTCCAGTATTAGGTAGGAATTGCACCTAATTCAAACTAGTTTGCAATATAATTTATAATTATTATAATTTATAATTCAGTTATTAAGTGATTTAAGAATTTAAATCTATATTTAAATAATGTAGGTTGCTTCAGAAAAATAAAAATACATAAGCAAAAGTTAGCAGCAATAGTGCTTAATGTTTTTCAGTATAAAGACGGTTCATTTAGAAATGAATGTGAACCATTTAATTTAATACATAAAACAATCAGTTTTTACAGAGTAGCTGCCATCAATAAACTCACAGGTACAAAATACTGAATTGAGTCTGTATTACCAATACTAGTAATATTAAGTCTTTAAATTATCATTATTGTCATTTGACAACACTATAGAGAGGAACATGCCTGATGAAAACACCAGTGTGCTGTTATTCAGAGTATTCATATCACTCCAAACTGGTGTTTATAGCAGGAATCAGTATATTTGTGTTTGAGTCTATGAAGCAGTTTATCTGTTTGTTCTAGTGTTGTAGCTTCATGGTTAAAGAAAGTTTGACAGTTTAAATCCTGACAGGGTGCAGTTGCAGCATAAATGATGAACACTGCTCCGTGTGTGTGTGTGTGGGTTAAATGCAGAGCACAAATTCTAAGTATGGGTCGCCAAACTTGGCTGTATGTCACGTCACTTATATTAAGTAGAATTATATATATGTATATATATATATATATATATATATATATATATATATATATATATATATATATATATATATATATATATATATATATATATAATTTTTATTTTTTAAGAGTATGCCTACAGAATATTGGCAGATCTCCAATCTAAATAATTCAATCTCATTAGTTTTTATTATTTTCTCATTAATAAATTAATTATGTCTCGGATCTGAACTCTGAGATCTGTGGTTCCCAAATCAATGGCAGGATTTAGAAGTGTCATCAAGGTGTATTTTATTGTAAATATTCACAGAAAAGTAATTTCAGACTCATAAAGTTAAAGTACAATTATAGGCCTTAGAAAAACCTTTACCTCAACGTCAGTACAAGACAAAACTTGGCTGCCTTGCACTTTGAGTGGGATATTGTTAGACCCACTTTTTATTATATTTTTTTACTTTGCATCAAACGTGCTGTGAAGGCCTTGTCTATATAAACACTGTTTTATTTACAGGAAAATGGAAAGGAACTTGAAAGGTCTTTGTATGTTCGTATAATAAATGACATTAAAGCAGATCTGATTCACTCTTAACTTGAATCTGAGTTTATCGTGACATTTCTGAGTTTGTTATTAGAAATAAACGAATCATTTATCTGCGACTGATTAAATACATCTTCAACACTAGATTTCGCTCCAGCTAATACATTGTACATACCACTTGTACTAGTTTTTTGCCCATATTACACTCTTTCATAAGTAACACATTAAAGTGATTATTATTACGACTAAAGTGTGGTAATTTTATAACACACACAAATGGCATCATAGAATCTTTGAAAATTTCACATTTAATTATGGTTAATTCGAAGGAAAAGTAACCACTAAATATTTTGTAAAGATGTAGAAAAGTGATTTATGGTTTAACAGGAGTAAGATGGAGGCCTGTGGGGCGTTCAAGGTAAAGCTCTTTATTCTTTCACACGGTCTTTTATAACAGATGTTTGTTTTGTCCATATTATTCAGTTCTTTTTATGGTGTTGTATTTGTTCAAAGTGCTTGTTATATCATGTAAGTATTGTGGGGTTTTTGGTTTGTATTGTAGAATATTATCACTGTGTGATGGAAATGATTGTCTTTGCTTGTATTTCATGCTTGCTCAGTCCAGTCTCTACTCTCACATCACAGGACAGGAAAAACAACAGCGAAAGTATGGGTGACTCCATCTGTTTATGTGAACAATGGGAAAATACTTCTAATTGTGCAATTCTATCTTACTGATCCATCCATCCATCCATCCATCCATCCATCATCTTCCGCTTATCTGGGGCCGGGTCGCGGGGGCAACAGTCTAAGCAGAGACGCCCAGACTTCCCTCTCCCTAGCCACTTCTTCCAGCTCTTCCGGGGGGGACCCTGAGGCGTTCCCAGGCCAGCCGGGAGACATAGTCTCACACACTGATGTTAAACACAATTATATAGCAGATTCATGCTCATGCAGAAGCTGTTTGTCCAACAAGTAAAATCACATTTCTGTACAGATGTCAATCAAAGAGACAACAGAAGAGTATTTTGCATCTACGGTTTGCACTTTAAAAAAATGAGATTAATGCATATGGTCTCTTTAAGACTTTACGAATCAAACATGAAAATGTGCCATACGTGACAAAAAATTTTGATAATTTGTTAAAAGTCCTTGTATTAGGCAAATGCTTTTGAAGTTTTAAGGAGATTCCATGAATTAATCTTTAAGAACCACACTTTAAACCCCGCTGCATGAGAGTTTGATTTCCTGATGCAACGTGGTGATTCACACCAATCCCAAATCCTGACTTTGAAAACTGAGGTTGTCGCAGGAGGATCTCAGTCTTGCACTTAGATCATCATCTCATGGCATCAGGTACTCCACATCAGGGGTGCGGACTGAGACCAAAAAGTGGCCCTGGACATTCTGGCCTTGAGTCAATCTTTTAAAATAATTATTTATTTTGCTGAACGAAACCAGTGTGGAATCAAGCGTTTTAAACAATTCACGCACGTTCAGAGCTTGTGTGCACACGTTCAAAGCTGAGAGCAGCATTTCAGACAATGCGCGTACACAGAATTAATTCATCTTTCGCGTATCATAACTTCTGAATGAACACATACACACACACAATTATCTCAAAATAATTGTCTCTGCAAGTATTCTCTTAACGGTTATGTTTTAAGTTAATGTATACAGTGGGCTGCTGCTCGGAGAAATTCGCTTTACCGGATAAATCGGTCTCTCTCTCTCTGTAAATTATACGATGTGGAAAGGGGCCTGTTTCAAGATACGCAATGGAGTAGACCAAACTAAACAGGTAGGGAGGGCAAAACACCAAACAAAACACACTCCTTGTCGGCCTCGCGATCGACTCATTCACTCATCCATTTGCGTAGAAAAGAGATGTAATGTTATGATTTCCGTCATTTAATATATATATATATATAAATTTGTGTACCGGGTGGGCCGGCCCACATTGGCCAGCGGTCCACCCGTAAAAGTCCCGGTGCTCCAGATGGCCAGTTCGCCCCTGCTCCACATGATCTTCCTCTTTAATCTCCTGTAAAAACGCATCACATAAGAGATTATAATTCTAAACAAAACCATCAGAAGTGTGACCCTTATTACAGATTTACACTCACCTAAAGGATTATTAGGAACACCTGTTCATTTTCTCATTAATGCAATTATCTAATAAACCAATCACATGGCAGTTACTTCAATGCATTTAGGGGTGTGGTCCTGGTCAAGACAATCTCCTGAACTCCAAACTGAATGTCAGAATGGGAAAGAAAGGTGATTTAAGCAGTTTTGAGCGTGGCATGGCTGTTGATGCCAGATGAGTAGGTCTGAGTATTTCACAATCTGCTCAGTTACTGGGATTTTCATGCACAACCATTTCTAGGGTTTACAAAGAATGGTGTGAAAAGGGAAAAACATCCAGTATGTGGCAGTCCTGTGAGCGAAAATGCCTTGTTGATGCTAGAGGGGAGAGGAGAATGGGCCGACTGATTCAAGCTGATAGAAGAGCAACTTTGACTGAAATAACCACTCGTTACAACAGAGGTATGCAAAAAGCATTTGTGAAGCCACAACACACACAACCTTGAGGTGGATGGGCTACAGCAGCAGAAGACACCACAGAGTACCAGTCATCTCCACTAAAAATAGGAAAAAGAGGCTACAATTTGCACGAGCTCACCAAAATTGGACAGTTGAAGATTGGAAAATGTTGCCTGGTCTGATAAGTCTCAATTTCTGAGTCAGAATTTGGTGTAAACCGAATGAGAACATGGATCCATCATGCTTTGTTACCACTGTGCAGGCTGCTGGTGGTGGTGTAATAGTGTGGGGGATGTTTTCTTGGCACACTTTAGGCCCCTTAACGCCAATTGGGCATCATTTAAATGCCACGGCCTACCTGAGCATTGATTCTGACCATGTCCATCCCTTTATGACCACCATGTGCCCATCATCTTATGGCTACTTCCAGAAGAATAATGCACCATGTCACAAAGCTCGAATCATTTCAGATTGGTTTCTTGAACATGACAATGAGTTCACTGTACTAAAATGGCCCCCACAGACACCAGATCTCAACCCAGTAGAGCATCTTTGGGATGTGGTTGAATGGGAGCTTCGTGCCCTGGATGTGCATCCCACAAATCTCCATCAACTGCAAGATGCTATCCCATCAATATGGGCCAACATTTATAAAGAATGCTTTCAGCACCTTGTTGAATCAATGCCACGTAGAATTAAGGCAGTTCTGAAGGCGAAAGGGAGTCAAACACATTATTAGTATGGTGCTCCTAAAAATCCTTTAGGTGAGTGTACATTAGACAAAAAATGCATGGATCTGTTATAAAAGTTGGAAACTGTATTAAAGGCCAATGGGGGTAAAACCCCCCTTTTTTGGTCCAACCCCTGGACAATTTATTGAATTAATGCCAAATTGAACAATACATATCTGAACTGATATGTGATTTTGCTAACAAGATCCAATCTACCTGAAAAACTGAAAAAGAACCAAAAATGATGGATGGTGTAAATGCCACCATGGTGTTGTAAAGCAGGTTTGATGATTTTATATATATATTACACCATACACATGCTTTTATAACTTACCAATCTGACGGCACCAGCACAAACAGAACAAAACAAATATATATATAGCCTATATATACATATATATCAGTTACACATACACATACTTTTTTAAAGATAGTTCTCAAACTATTAAATTGAAGTAGAAGAAGCTAGAAGTAGAAGAATAGTGATGAATAACAGAAGAACTATAGAAAAACTGAGCCACTTGTGATTTAAAATGGTTGTATATAAATATATTTTTTGATTGCTTGTGGGAAAAAAAAGTACAAAGTTAAAACCATTTGCCATTTCACAGTACCAGGTTTACCCAATGTGCATCATCTTAGTCAAACTGAAACCTGCTGTGGTCGGCTTTCAGAAATGTGGTTTGATCTGCTGGGTGGACAAACCTGTTGTGTTTAGTTTGTAGGTGAAAGACTTCTTCCTCTCCTGCTGTTATGAGCAGCTTTTAAAACCTTCTGTTTTAATCTAAAGAAAGAATTGTGATGAGAAACTGTTTCTGACACAGAGAGTGAAGCAATAACAAAATGGTCATGTGTAACTTACAATTACTTTTGTCAGTTGTTTGGTTTTGAAAGAAATTGATACTTCTAACAATTAAGCTTGTACTTGTTTGACTTATTACAGGTAAACATTTCCCTTTGTATGCACACATTATTCAATTATATTAACAAACAAACCATAAAAAAAAAAAAAAAAAAAATCCCACATTTTCTTAATAAATAAATAAAGTAGCTGTTGTTAGCGAACGCTCATTTGTTGTAAATGAAAATGAAAGTGAGCAATGTGATGGCAATGTAAGATGTCCTATACTGAGAGTTACATATAAAACCCATTAAAGTACACACACACACACACCATTTACAATTGAGGTTCCGTGCCTTGGTCAAGCGTCTTACCTCAGTCATGGGTACAGAATGTGCAAGAGAGTGCTGTTCATTCACTCCCTCCACCCAAAACTGAAGGCTCAAACCCACAACCTTCAGGTTGCAAGCCTGACTCTTTAACCATTAGATCAAAACTGCCCATCAATTAGAAGTTTGGATGTGTTATAGCTAAAAAAGTCTTATAATGGTTTTAGTAGATTCCCAATGCAGTGACTGAATTGAAATGGAACCATAGTGACATGAAACAGGGGCGGAGCGGGGGGGTGGCTAATGGGGCTTAAGCCCCGAATGTTTTGTCAAAAGCCCCGAATCTTTTAGCTTTTTTAAAATAATTTCAACTTTGTTTCATTTCCTCTCAGTCTCTCAGACTGGAGCGGCAAAAAAAAAGAAACAAAAGCTCTATTACTGTGCGTTGTGGCGGACGGTAAAGCATCACGCATCACTTCGCTTGTTTGGCAACTGCTGATAAAAACTAACGAAGAAGAATATAAATCATCTTCTTCGTCGTTGTCATTAGGGGCTGGTGGGCTTTTTATTTCACCGCCGTCGTAGCGAGCTCACTGACTAACCGCCTGAAATTAACATTATGGACATAACAATTTTTTTTAAAAGGAACTCGTAACAGCAAACCTCACCGGCCGGAGAGAGATTCAAAAGCAATATATCCCAATGTATCAAATGCTAAGTTATTTCAGGGCATGTTTTACAACTGTTCTCGGCACATTAGTGGGATAAGAAGATAGATTAATTGAGAAATATAGCTGGAGAACAATTAAATACAAAATAGTTTGTAGGCTCTACTGGGTGAATATTTTTTTTTTCTGAGTAACCATCATTTTCCCAGATAGTGTATAGATTTTTAGGCATTCTGTTATCTCAAACAGCCTGAAAAATAGTGCATTTAGCTGACATAAATGGGGGAAAAAAATCTCCCCTGCTGAGTACACCCCTGCAGCCCCCTAGGTTTGGGCTAAGCCCCGAATGTTTACATCTTCTGGCTCCGCCCCTGACCTGAAACCTAAAATGGGCCAGAGTAATAATATGGGTGTCTGCTAAATGCATGTAAAACCAGAGACAGTGAGATTTTTCATATTATCCTGGAATATACAAACTGTAAATATATATATATATATATATATGTACACAATTTGAGTCTATTTACCATTGATCACTCTTTTGATGCTGTTTTACTGCTTCTCAAAAACCCACCCAATGGCCACCCAACCCAGAATGTGGAATGCATTTTAAGAATACTATTCCCATCAGCTGGTAAAAATGCACAACACCGCTGTATGCTGCTTGAAAAAAAAAAGATGTAAACAAGCACGCATGAGAAGCACATGAGGGAACAAGTGAGAGAAAGCACATTCACTCTCTGACAGCAGATGGCGCTAAACTGCACACAATCCAGCTCTTACCCTGGAAAGATTCTCGATTCAGTTCAATTTGGTGAACTGGTTCAAAAAGATCCGGTTACATCGAATGATTCATTTGTGAACCAGATATCACAAACTGCTTTGTTTTGAACTCTCTCACAACAGACATGGAAGAGAAGACAATGATGAATAAAGTCGATTATTGGGTGAACTAACCCTTTAATGTTCAGTGAAATTGTCTAATAAGAATAAATTAAGAGCCATAAATGACAGACAAAAGGGCACGCTGAAGGGTGGAATCATTTTTATAAAAAAACTACATTTCCATACAATAGAACGTTTAGTAAAGTTTCTGAATACTGTGTGATTTGTGAGGCATCAAATTAAAGCAATAATATTTTGGAAATCAAAATAACAACTTAAGAGAGGCACACAGTCATTCAAAATTATATATACAAAAAACTAAATGAAATCAAAAGATAGGTTAAATAAAACTGAGCTGTCTGGGTGGAGAATAAATGTGAACTAAACCAAAATGTGTGAGGCAGTTTCCTGTATGAGCTTTATCATCAGTTCCAGTAGACCGTATTTGATCATCGTTTTTTAGGGACATTTTCATACACAGCATTTGTCTTTGATTTCTGCAAGAAAACACAAACTTAATCAGGAACATTGCTGATGTGACAGAAAATTAATGGAATGTTATGATTATCTCTGAATAACCTTTACAACAAGACCCAATTAATGTCTCTATAAAATAAAATAATAAAAAAGTTTAAATTCCCAAAGCTGAACATAATGTAAAGGACACATTAGGAGGAACAGCAGTTTTGTTTTACAAAGAACACTGCTACTACAGAACAGACGCTAACACGGAGCAGTTGGAGGAAATAACTTCAGTCATCTAGTTCATCACATGACTTTTTAAACCGTTAAATCAAACAAATTATTTCAGTTTTGAAAGTTTGAGAATGGTTGCATTTAACACAAAAGAAACATTGTTTGTTGCAGCACATCTACAAAGCAACCAGCTTTAGTTTGAAGCTACATTTCACCTCAGACGATGATGAACTGCAGAGCAGTTGCAGCTCGAGGCCAGACTTCAGCACAGGTAACAAAAGGCAACAACTGTCCTTTTTCCATTGAAAATCTAATGATATAAAACTGATGCTTTATGATTTATTTTAGAATACCAAACCCATTTATTTATACTGCATGATTTTAAATGGCAGATTATTTCAATTAGTAGGCCATACAGGTTTGGATTTGGTGTAATGGTAAAAGGTTTTACATAAAACCATCACAAGTGATATCATTATATATCTTAACGAAACAAAACAAAAAACTTTCACACAGAAAGTAGCACCTTAAATGTAGAAAAGATTTGTGAGCTACAAAGCTGCAACAACCTGGGAGTGATCGAGTGCAGTCAAATGATCCAACAAATTGTTATTCATCTATTGCACAAAAGCAACATGAACGAATATAAAATATAAACGATAAACAGGTGCAAGCGTATGCAGAGTTTCTATTTAGGCTATAACACACGTTTGAAGCGATGAGCAATGCAGTGCTGAAATTTGCATGGTCATATTTCCTGTCATTATAACACACAAATTGTAGACATTATGAAAGTTTGAACAGAGATTTGTGAGATTGAGGTGAATTGAGATGTATTTTAGAGATTATAAATGCAGCACTCTTTGCTTGCATTGCCCAACCATGCACGCATGCAGCCGCTTGCTTTAGTTAAAAATAACAGTGTTCTGTGAATATTTATGCTTCAATAACAAATTTTTATCAGGAGCGTGTTTGCTGGGATTTCATGTAGAAAAAAGTAATGTAACTAGTAATGTAAGTAATTACTAATTACTTTTGAAATAAAGTGTTCAGAACAGTAACGTGATTACTTTTAAAAAGAGTAATCAGTAATTCGCTGATATTTTCAGAGTAACTCGCCCCACAAAGGTCATGGATAGTTAAGCACACAAATGACGTGTAATCATTAGGGAAAAAAAAAAAGTTTTAATGACTGCAAGATTTGCTTGGCTATGAAAATTGTATTCTATATATTAAAGAGACAGTATATGAGCCCAAAGAAACTGTTTTGTCTTTAATAATAATGCACATTTGATTTAGTATAATAAGCTGCTGGACGTCAGCAGATGCAACAGTAGCAGTGTCTTTCTGGTTGCCATTACAACTTCTCACATTCACACCCAGGGCCGTAGCTGGGGTTTGCGGGCCCTGGTGCAGGTTGTACAAGTGGGCCCTGTTTGAAGTTGTTTAATTTGTATGTTCACTCTATTTATTTGTGCTATTTAGTTTTTTTCCAATTTTGTATGTGTCCAGGTACAAAAACCGAAAAATTTAATGTAAAATAGCACTGCATAGTCTTTACTATAAAAAATTTAAATACAGTAAACAAAATATTTATACAGATTCCTTCAACATTTCTCACATTATCACAGTTTATTTGCTACAGTTTAGAAACTATATTGTCTGAATATTTTTTAGTCCCAAATTATTTTGTAAATTTTTCTGGTAGTCCACTGTATGAAATTTTTTAGATGATAAAAATGATATATAATCATAATTTTTTCGAGGATCTCTCCAAGATGGGAATTTTTATATAATTTTGTATCTTTTTGACGGTACAAGAAGAAACAAATTTTGTTGTTCAAGTGCTTTGAGACTCCTCTCTCTGCTTGCGTCCTGTGCGCACAGAAGACTGCACGTGGGTGCTGAATTGGACTCTTTTTCACATCTATTTCTGTTTGCATGTTTAAACTTTGATTTGTATTTGTTTGTTCAGGTGCAGGAGGATACGGAGGAGAGCTCGCTTTGGTGTTGATGTCCATGAGACGCAGCTCCCTGCGTGCACACTAAACATTGCACACGATTACTCAGTTGAGTTTATCCGCGTCTTGTGTTTGAATGCTTTAAACTTTTTTGAATGTTTAAATTGGCAAGGCTTAAAAACATGTGCAAATCATGAGCCCTTCAACTGTCCTGAGTATCTTTTTAGGCTGGCCAGACGATGAGATCTATAGTAATCACCACCTTTCACCTCACTAGCGACGGCTCTGTTCGCTGCTGCTCTGTTGTCATAAAAACGCTTAAATATTATACATGGAGTTATTGTAGGGTATTGGTTTAATCAAGAGTATTTAAATTAGGTGTATTCCCAACCCCCTTAAAAATGAATTACACAACCCCACCACTTTTTAAAGTCAAAATTACATCAGTAACATTGTTGCTTACAAACAAATCCACAAATCATTTAAAAAGTGCTGGGTCAAATCAATTTGAAGTCACCCTGTTCTTCCAGCCCCCAAGTTCTAAGCAGATTTACAAGTTGACCCTAACATTGTCCCTTTTCATTTATTTATGTTTTTTTTTCATTAAATGTAATTTATTTATTTTTACAAGCCAATTAAAATCTTTCCTAAATTAAAAGCAGTGGACTATAATATTTGTTGTTGTCAGTGAGAACTGATTTGGGGGGAAGAATAAGAGAGTATGATTAGATGCAGACAAACAAGCGCCCGTCTTCACTCCTAATAGCACCACTTCCTTGTCTATTTTATTTTTCTAAGTCCTTGCTAAAAACTTTTTTTATTTTCCTTAGTGTACTGACTACTGTGATATGCTAAATTTTTAAAATGGGTGGTTTTACATTTTTGTCTGGTCTATTTTTCATGTATGTGTAATATTCTTGCTCTTCTTTAAAGCACTTTGGTCAGCCTGGAGGCTTTTGTAAATGCGCTATACAAATAAAATTGAAATTGAATTGAAATTGAAACTTCATGCTCATGTCTCATCAACGACAGCAAACACTAAAGTCTACGTGTTTTTAATTTAGATCATATTATCGTCTCGTTGAGTTTGAATGCTTCCATTGTCCTCATTTGTATGTCTATTTGGATAAAAGCGTCTGCTAAATGACTAAATGTAAATGTAAAGAAAAGGAAAAAAAGCTTAAACTATCCTTTGAAGGCAGGTTCTTGCAGTTGGGCCACTAAACCACCCACGTCAGTTCACTGACCGTCTGATGCACATTAAATCAAAACTTCAATCAGACTAACTGACTGCAACAACTCCTTGCAACCAAGTCATGAATCATGAGCTTACCTTTTTGTGTGTTTTAGGTTTATACAATGCTGAATCAGAGTCTTCTTCATTGGTTTGGACTGCATTAATAATTACAAGTGTGTTAAAATGAAACAATTTCAGTATAATTTCAACATTTGTATCTTGAAATAAATTTCTACAGCTTAATTGCTTGTTCTCCTGACCTGTTTTTCTACATTTCCTGCAGATGCAGCACATCACGACTGCAACTACAATCAACAGAGATCCAGCAGCAGTAGAGATCAGCACTATGTACAATAATGGTAGGCTCTGATCTGTAATGAACAAAATGACCCGTGTGTGTGAATCAGTCTGTTTACGCTACAACAAACACTATGAAACATCACCACTATATACATCACCAAAAGTATCACCGGTGACATACCTGTACATGGCTGACAGAGTTGAGTGATGTCCAGATGTGTGGTCTGGTTCCTGATGGGATTGTTGATCACACAGCTGTAGCTGTTTTTCTCCTGATATTCCACCTCCAGAGGTAGAGAGAGACTGATGCTGAGATCAGACACACTGATGCTGGACAATAAACTGTTTCCTTTGTACCAGGAGAGAGTCACATGACCCACATTCACCACTGAACACAACAATGAACAATTCTGATGTGATGAAGATGAAACATTTTGAGAAAAATCTCTTGTAATGTCTGGAGTTGGCAGGCGTGCTGAAAAACAAGAGTAGAAACAGAAACATGGACAAATGCATGTAGCAACATGAGCAACAGTCTTGGTGTAGTGTTTTTAGTGTTTCATTTCAAACTATAAAATAATTAAACATTTCAATTTATATATGAAGACAATGTCAGTGAATAGGGATGTTCTGTACACTTTAAAATACTCACGGTTTCATTATTACAGCTATAAATATAAACAATATGCATTATTGACATGTTTCTATTGTGGGTGAGAAAAAAAAGAATAAATAAAATAAACACTTTCATATCCAGTCTTTAAACTGCATAACTATGAAAACTTAATGCTGTATACCCTACAACAATGATGTTTAATGATTTAAACAGCTTTACAGCTCAATCAACGCAAATATTTAAACATTTTGAAATAAATGTACATGTATAAAGTTTAAGTCCTCTAAATATTGGTCCTGTTCACGTCAAATGTAAGTGCCTCACCGGAACCTCCAAAATGAGGTACAAGTCAATTTTTATTTTTGGTAATCAACTTTGTGCTGTGGATTGATCTTAATATGAATTTAATCTGGAATAGATCTTTAATAAAGATACTAAAAATAAGGCAAATGCTACTCACCAAAGACAGAAACACTGAAAGTTTTTGATGAGAGTTTAGCTGCAATGATCTCTAGTTTATATTCTCCAGTGTGTTGAGTTGTGATGTTTGTGATGGTTAGAGATCCAGTCTGTCTGTCCAGCTTCAGTCTGTCTCTGAATCTCCCGTCAAGAACATCAGGAAATGTGGAGAAGATTCCAGAGGCTCTGTTTATTTTAGCTATCAGAGACTTTTCTGCTCCAAAATTCCACATTATGTCATCTTCTTCATGTATTTCAGTAAAATCAGTGTGTAGAGTGACTGAATCTCCCTCCATCACTGACACTGACTGTGTTTCATTTGTCTCAGAACCAGACACACCTGAAGAAAACAAGAGATTTGTTAACTTTAAGTTTGAAAATGTATTCATGTAATCAGCTTGTAATATTTAAATGTGAAGTTAACAACAGCAGGAGAGATGCAACAAAAAACGTTGACATTTGAGTAATTTGGTTTTTAAATTATTTTAAAGTTATCTCCTGTACAGCAAAATATATATGTGAAATGGCATGTAAAGTTAATAACGGCCGAGTGGAACAACAAATTTATTTAGGTCACTAAACAGGATCACTGAAATGAGACCTGAATCCAGGTCAAATATCTCCATTTGCTGCTCTTCCCAGATGAAACAAATCAAACTAAGATCATTTAATGTTTTATATAGTAATATATAATAAAAGGGAAGCTGTAAAAATCATTTTTGTAACTTACCAATCAAACGCCACCAGCACAAACAGAGAAAAAGAAGCACATGAAACATTTTCTTTAACAGTTCAGAGTCTGATCTAATAAAACTATCTGCTGCTAAACCTTCAAACCTCATCTGGTGTTTGAAACCTCTTCCGACAGATTCTGACCTTCCGAGTCAGACACACAATATCACGCACACACACAAACACACACACAATGTAAATTAATCAATCAGTGCATGGTTACATATAATATAGGCCAAAAACATTTAAGTTAATTTTAATGATTAATGTTGGGATATGCTTTATCAAAAAGTCTTTATACAAATTTAAAACGTTTTTATCATTTAACATTAATGGTTTGACTTTTTAAAAATATGTAGGCCTGGAAGAGAAAAAAATATTTTGCATAGGATTAATAGTCAAACTGAATTTAATGAAGAAATAAATAGTTTTAAATGGTTTTATGATCATTCAGTTGTTGCAATAGTATCATCAGTCTGAGGTGTGACACTAGCAGCTCATTTTCTGAGTCAAACTGAAACCTGCTGTGGTTGGTTTTCTTCAGAAACAAGCTTTGAGCTGTTGAGGGGGCCAGACATCTTCTGCATACGAGTGGCCATTTGTTTGATGTGCATTTAGTTTAAAGATGAAGCGGCTTCTTCCTGTCCTGCTGCTATGAACCGAACAACGGATGCCCTCACAGAACCTTTTATCAGTGAGATAAAATTAATCCATCAAAAACAGTTAAATCAGAGTCACAGGTGAGATTTTAAACTGGATTGTAACGAATGCATGCTCTGCTTTTTAGCTTTTCAGTGTGACTTTAAAAATTTGAAACAAGAATGTCTAAAAAACATATCTCTGGTTAGGATTAGGCTACTTCAAATAAACATTAGAAAAGATGTGAACTTGTAACATCACACACATACAGTATATGCACAAATACAAGTTTAATACAAGCTTATGTAAAGGTACATTCTGATAAAAAACATTATACAAAACTAACAGACTGAACATTTACAAGTTTTTTTCTGGTACCTTTTATGTGATCTGAATAAAACAAAACTCAAAACATAAGATAAAAAACCCCATGAACATAAAGAGAGATATTTGTTGTTATGAATCAGCTCAAGGGGGAAATATGAATAATCAATCATAACTAGTTATGATAAGTTATAAATATTTAGATCTGCTATAAGTTTTTACTTGACCTCTCCTTGTCAACTATCTGTCAACTCTAAAAACGTTAATTTCCTGGTTAAGGAAAAATAACTTTTTTACCATACAATATTACTCAATACTACTTACCATATAACACACTTTGGGGCTCCAGTTGATCTCTGCTGAAGAGAACAGATGAGACCAGTTTGAATCAGAGGATCTTGATGAATGGAAAGACAAGGCTGAAGCCTGATAGACTTAGGGTACAGAATGAAATGAAATACTCAAACACTGGCCATTAAGAAGTCTATGCTAAGTCATTCAGTATAGTAGTTAAACTTTCACAAATCATACTATAAACATTCATGAGAGCACTAGACAAGGTTATAAGCTATATAATGGTTATAAATGAAAACAATAACAGCAATTTGTATGGTTGCATGAATAAATCAACTATCCACCCCAAATTTTGATGCAATAAATAGGGTATGATTTAAAAATGAGCATCCCTCCAAAAACATCTACATTTCTGTCGCTTTTCAAGTGTTAATGTAAATAATTATTTGTAATAGATTGCAATTCTATAATAAGGGGGTTATATAAACCCCCTGGACTTCAAAAATTATAAATCCTGGCTACGGCCATGCTCTCACCTAATGTTAGTGGCTGTCTGCAAATGATCATAACTGATGGACAACTATGCCCAGGAAAAGACAACAGCTGTCCGGCGCCGAGATAAGAAAAATAAAAGAACAACATGAGGCCTGTTTTTTTTTTTCAGTTGAAGGCTGTGGCTAAATTCAGTTGTAGTTCTTGTATTTCTCTTTACTTCAGTGATGTTGATTGTTAACAGCAGATGTTCATCACTAATACACAATCATCATTTAATTAGTCACTTAATTATCTCATTAACTTTAACCCTTTGAGGACTTGGATATGACTTGAAGACTCGCGTGTGACTTGAAAGTCCCACCTCTGGTGTGTGTGCACACCTGGTGCCTGTGTTTAACCAATTGGTTCATGGGTGTGCTCATTTGAAAGCCATTGCTTTGAAATTGCAAGGAAATTACATCATGATAAATTTCTGTGTCAAATGCATACAAGTGTGTTTAGTGTTTTGCAAATCACTGTGTGTAATGTTTTGCAAAAATGTGAAGTTGACAATGTGCTTACAGTTGTGCAAATCTAGGCCGGTGTTTTGCTCCTTGAGTGTAAGGTTTTGCTAATTGTGGGAAAGTTCTAATTTTAGTGTGTAAGCAATTGAAAAAAACTGTAAATGAATGTATTAAAATATTTTAAATGTCAAACTCACTCAAAACGTCTTCCTCTAGGGGGCAGTAATACTGGAAATTCTTTGAAAGGCTTTGCATTCTATTTATGAAAGTCAATAGCCTGACTACTATGGAGGACTAAAAATGACAGAAGGAAAAATAAATAAATAAATGCAGAAATAATAGTGAACATAATTACATTTTGGTAATATAAATGGCTATTTCTGTATTTTTGCATGTATTTATTTATTTATGCATTTCTATATGTATTTATTTATGTATTTATAAATATATTTATATATTTATGTATTTATATATTTATTTATATATATATATATATATATTTCTACATTTATTTATTTCTACATTTATTTACTCCTACATTTATTTATTTATGTATTTCCACATTTCTACATTGATTTTCCCTGCGCCTGTATGCTAATTGAGTGGGGGTGCCAACATCAGTCTGAAGAAGGATTGGTTAAGCTGGAGGTCGCATCGCTAACCAGACAGAAGCAAACAATCCATCTATCAGGCTACCTATGAATGCTGCGGCTAGTGTGTAAAACAATCTATCTATGGTAATGAGTCGGGCGGTGCTTAACTGTGGATCTTCCGTTTTCAACATGGCGGTTGGGACAGAAACTTTCCCATTTTAGAGGTAACAGTACACTGAAATATATTTCTGAAAAGATTTAAGTCGAGAAAATAGACAATCAAGCAACAGAATCTTGATTTAATTTGATCAGCATTGCCTAGTTTTACAGTTTGTTGTGACCCTGATGCTTTGCTTTGGACAGGTCCATCATGCACTGAGCAGTCGGATCTACTGATTGATTGGTGACATCCATCAGCAGATCCTGTTTGTCTCCAGCATTTTATGCATGTGGGATCTCTAGCTGGATAGAGAAATGGCTTCAAGTGGGAGGCCGTTGGTGGACCTGTTGCGCGATGTGGCTGACCAGCTCGAAAGAAGTGAGTTTCTGACTTACTCTAACTTCCTTCAGATCGACCCCAACACCCAGTGCAACCACATAAAGTGATTTCACGTTAGCAAACACTAACAGGCGCATTTTAATGACGTTAACTACCTAACTTATAATATCGGCAAATGTATTAACTAATTAAATTTACCAACCATGTGGTGTTCACTAAGTTCACATTGCATATCTTTTTGTGCAGCATCGGGTGGTTCATCAAATTCATCAACTCAGCCGCCAGATAGGCCTAAAGTTAACGTTACACCCAGACACCCAGTGGACGGTAGGTTTCTGCAAGAACATTTTACTTAATTTCAGACTTTAATGCACCCACACTGAAGAATTTGTCCATTAAATATATTGTTAGAAAAATTAAACCATACACTGTCAACTAATGATCTGTAGACCATCGTTCTTTTGTTACTCAGTATAGTTTTTATTAGGGAATGGGGATCGAGACCCGGTGTTCTGAAATATTCGGTTTCTGAGATTTTCGGTGACGCTGGGCGGAGCATACGTGAATATTCATGAGTTTCCTGTTTCGCGTTAAAGCGACTCTGAAAATATTAGGACGTTTTCACCGGATCACAAAAACTGTTCAGCAAGGTAGTTTAATTACGTTTCAGCTTCGAATGAAGATAAGCAAACGTAGAATATATTTCTTCATTTGTGCACTAAATGTTATTCATTGTTTGCTGTTTTAAATGTTTACTTGACGATTACGGCCACTGATTTGCCAGAGGCAGCCCATCGTTGGAATACACTACAAGTAAATGGGCCAGCAGATGTTAAATATTTTCCTCTGTTTAGCTATTAAAAGCATGTCATTTGATAAGTATGTCGTTTGAAGCTGTGTATCATATGGTGGCACAAACTTGCTCACTGTTTTGTAAAACTGTAAGGTGTGAAATAAAGAACGATATAAAGACTCTTATGAAGTAACAACTAACTTTTTTTTCTCTTTAAAAAATGCTGTTTGTTTGTAATTAATATATCTGATACAAATCAGCAGAGTTTGATACTTGCACTTCTGCCTGTCATTTTTTTCCTAGGTTGCAGAAGCTCTTCTAATGGGGGAGACTTTTAGACATTTTCTCAAGTTATATGAGGCCACTATTGCACACATACATGAAGACATGGTTGAACATTCTCAGAATTAACTTTTGGTTTTTTTATCTGATGCAAGGGATGGTGGATGATGACCAACAGAATGTGTAATTTAGTGTAGGCTAATCCTTGAATCTTATGCAAAATAATAATTAAAAAAAATATTTGATACAAATGTTGTATTATTTAACCAGTTTTAAAGTTTTACTACATTTTATTCCTGAAATACACACTTTTGAAATCAAGATAACCAAAAGTACCTATAATAAAACAAGTTTCATGGATAAAGGGTTTTGTAAGAAAGATCATGTTGGTGGATATTCTACTAATATTAAAAACATGTTGGTTATTCTTGAATGGCTTATTCTGCAGTGGGTATAAACATGTTTCTTCTCCCAACATTTAGACTGATTTCATTGAGTTTGTTCATGGTGTTTAAATCTCTGTTTGTCATTTGTTGTTCATATAGGAATTTACTTTAATAATGTATTTAATAATTGACTTATAACAGAAATCTTATAACATGTGCTTGCTTGTGTGGATCAGTAGGCCTATACCTAAACACATATACAAGTAAACTCTTGTGTAGCTTTCAGGGTTTTTTTTTTTTTTCAACATGTATTTTGTATTTATACAGGTGCGTACTAAATGTCATTTATGTAATGCCTTCACCATATCTGTTAATAAAACTTTTAACACAGAATCAGTTGAAGTCTTTATTCAGCAAAAACAATCTACTTTTATCTTTGAAATGAAAATATACAAATTACTGTATGTTTTGATACAGCCATTTGTTATTAAACTACAAAACATTTTAATTGTCATAAGTTTGTAGAAAATAAGCAAAACATTGTTAAAGTATTGCAATGTTGTGGATTTCAAAACTTGACCAGTAGAATTTTAGTCAAAATGATTTTCAAGAGCACCACAATGCAGTATATGATTAAAGACAAAAATAAAGTGTATAAATACATTTTTACATTTATTTTAATTATATAGTGCATTTTATCTACAAAATTTCAAATTTTTGGGCAACAAAATAAAAAAACAGAGATTAAGAATGTTTATATTCAAGTTCATGTGTTCATTAAAAAAACATTCAGCTTTTACTTTTGTGATTAAAAACATTTTTTGAATGACTGAGCAACCTTTTTGAAAATCGTTTATGTTTCAGTGACAACGTACTAGTATTTTCAGAGTCGCTTTAACGCGAAACAGGAAACTCATGAATATTCACGTATGCTCTGCCCAGCGTCACCGAAAATCTCAGAAACCGAAACACAAGCGTGTACGTCTGCAGACTGCAAGACGGGGGCGTAACTTGAAGGCGGCGTAACTTGAAGTAGGAGGCGTAACTTGAAGTTGTCCAAATCACACAGAACTACGCGAGATCTCAAAACGATAAGTTGTTAGGGCACAGAGTAGAATTTACTGTCTATGAGTAGAATATTGATCATGTTTTAAGGGAGGCAGGGGTTTTAGGCAGGATTGAATGCATGATGCGTGTGTAGATATTAATGTTAGGGGACAATATGAGAGATGTGTACGTTTTATTAGGAACCATAGACAGTAAAAGAAAGGTAGGAACACGTATTATCTGATCCACACTCCGGAACAGAAGTATGGAGCCAAAAGAGTATCAATAAAGATAAATGCACACACTACATTCACATATGCACACATAGGATTCATACATGCACACACATAATTCATAAATACACACACAAGATACACAAATGCACACAAAATTCACAAATGCACACACAAAATTTAAAAAGCACAAAAGATTCACAAATGCTTACAAAAATCAGAAATGCACACAAAATTAAGAAATGCACACACAATTCAGAAATGCAAACAACATTTACAAATGCACTCAAGATTCACAAATGCACAGGACAAGATTCAGAAATGTATTTCTGATGCACACACACGCATATCTTGATTTACAAACTGCTTGCGGTCTGTGAACTTCACTGCATTTGTGTGTGAATTTTGAGACTCCTCTGACTTGGCTCGACACACAAATGCCTTTTTTAAACAGGGAATGATCTGCAACCAATCAGATATCTCCCTTGTTTGAGCCAATCACAAGAATGCACCCCACGTGGGGGATTGTTTACTTATAAGCCAATCAGCGAACGACTCACTTTCCTCAATCAGCGAAAGACTCACTTTCCTCAGCGAATGATTCACTTTCCTCACGCAGCGAACGACTCACTTTCCTTAGCGAACGACTCACTTACCTCACGCAGCAGGCGACTCACTTTGCGCAGCCGGACACCCACTTTCCGCAGCCGGAGAGTCAGTTTCCTCTCGCAGCGAACGACTCACTTTCCTCAGCGAACGATTCACTTTCCACACCCAGCGAAGTTGAGCGAACGATTCCCTTTCCTCACGCAGCGGCGACTCACTTTGTGCAGCCGGAGAGTCACTTTCTTCTCACAGCGGACCACTGACTCTCTCTTCATGTAGGGACCGAATATTATAATTAAAGTGACTTCTATATTGCATCCAAAAGAATATTTAGATATACTTAAAATATTCAAAAAGGTGTAATTTTTTTTTTTTTACATTCATTAAAATATTTCAATAAAATGAAATAATTGCCTATTGCAAATTTATGAATCCATGGTTAACTTTTTTTCTGCAGTCACAGTCTGGGCTATATGTATTGAGACATTTTTAAATTTATATTTTGTAAAAAATAATAAAAAATAAACCTGAATTGTAATCTAAACATCTGTATTTCCATACAATTTCATAAATAGGCTGTGTGAACGCGTTCATGTGATTGGCTTATAAGTAAACAACCACGTGGAGTGCATTCTTGTGATTAGCTAAAAATAGGAAGACATCTGATTGGTTGCTGATCATTCCATGCATTTGTGTGTTGAGCCAAGTCAGAGGAGTCTCAAAATTCACACACAAATGCAGTGAAGTTCACTGACCGGAAGCAGTTTGTTAATCAAGATATACGTGTGTGTGCATTAGAAATACATTTCTGAATCTTGTTCTGTGCATTTGTGAATCTTGAGTGCATTTGTAAATGTTGTTTGCATTTCTGAATTGTGTGTGTATTTCTGAATTTTGTGTGCATTTCTGAATTTTGTAAGCATTTGTGAATCTTCTGTGCTTTTTAAATTTTGTGTGTGCATTTGTAAATTTTGTGCGCATTTTTGTATCCTGTGTGTGTATTTATGAATCATGTGTGTGTATGTATGAATCCTGTGTGTGCATATGTGAATGTAGTGTGTGCATTTATCTTTATTGAGACTCTTTTGGCTCCATACAGAAGAGGGCGGTAATGCACCAATAAACTGGATGCCAACCGCCCTTAAACTGGAAAAAAGACGAATATGACAGCTTGCTGTGAGAGACAACGGTGAGAATATTTTTCCCCCGAAATAATTATTTAAATTGAAGTGTATAAGTCATTTTCATACAGTGGTATTGTTTTTGGAGTTAATCATTTATTAAAAATAAGGCGTAAAGTAAGCAACATATAAGCAAAAGGTCTAAAGACGCTATCCCCAGGTTTCACAGGTTTAATCTAAACCCTGTCTGTGACCTACATAATACAGCATATTTGTGATTTTGCTGTAAACATGTTTTATAATGCATAACTAACAGGGGAGCTCCATTAAGTACACGACTCAATAGTGGATTTACATAAACCATATATACTTCTTGAAGACTATTACTAAATATCTATTTATCATCTGACATGTTTGATAAGTATTGTAAATGAGCACATCTAACAGGCATGACACAGGTGTCTGAGTGATGTGTGTGTGATATTGTGTAGAATACACTTTTGTCAACACTGCTATAGATGAATGTGAGTCATGTAAACAAACAAATCTATGTAAAGTAACTAAACATAAGTTATCTATTTTATTTGTCCATTTGCAATATTGATAATTTAAGGAACATTTGTGTTGGATAAAAAGTGAGTTACATCAGTTATTAGTTTAACATGTAAATGCAGTATATCACAGATATATGACAGAGGAGACTGACTCTTGTCTGGATGTTACAGGGACAGATGAGAGACATGTGTGTTTATCTGCTGCAGAGACTGATGAAGGAATGCTACCATCAAAAGATTTGTGTAAGTACACTACAAAAATAAATGAAACATTTTAAATCTTAAGTTGTATTTTATTTTATTAATGTCATTTTAAACAACTATTACACCTCTTTTCGTATTCTTGATTTCTGTGCATTTGCTGCAGATCTTTTGTGGTGGATCAGGACCTGCAAGGAAAATAATAATGTAATGACGTTTTGTATTGTGTATGTGTATTTTTGTAGGACATGAAAATGTTGCTCAACGACATCCCCGTTGAGAAGAGTGAGATTGTGAAGTGCAGCGGCATTTTAATCATTTAGACATGTTTTTTGTTGTCAGTAAATAAAATATAAATATTTTATCCATTCATGTATTAATTGCTTGACTGAAAATTGATGTATTCACATCGACTGCATTTGTTTAACTAGTATATATTAATATATAGCTGTGTCACAAAATAAAATACATTTGGCTTCTTTTACTAAAATTAATTTAAAAAAACAATTATATAATTATTGGTTGGCATTTATCATTATTGCATTTGTTGGGGTGGGCAAAAGATGCGATTCATTATGGGGTAATGTTCATTTTCGAGTAGTAATACCTACATTTGGAGTCGCTGTGAGGTGTTTGTGCACCTGACCCACTTTTTTATTATTATTTCCAAATTATTACATAAAAAATCATGGTAAGAGGTTGTATCTAACAATAACAATCATAATGCCATAAAACAGTAAATAAAAACATGCATGTGTTCATCATAGTATGAGATACTTTACTAGAAAGACATTTTTCACGTAAAATTATAAAAGAAAAATATTCAAGAGATAAAGATTTTGGGTTTTCTAATAAAAAAAAATGCTTTAAGGTTAACACTTGATCACATTAGTGGAGTTAAAAATATAAAAAAATTAAATCAACAGTACTGGCTATACTACAATCAATCACAAAATAAAAAGGCAGCCGTTTCTGCAACAAGACTACAACATGGGCAATGTTCTTCATTATCAAGATACTTACAAATACATTAATTAAACCTGTCACTTATATCTTTTAAGTTTTTGTGCTTGTTTTAACATGATCAACATAGCGGATGATGATATACAAATTTCATTCATACTTCATACATAAGCATTTAGGCTGTAGAGTATGTACTCTTTTAGCACTCGTTAAGTTAGTTCTTATTGAAATGAAGTGCCTAATTAAAGGGTATGCGGTTTTGAACGCATCCCGACAAAATCTCGTTTTTGACATCTCACGTGGTTCTGTGTGATTTGACCAACTTCAAGTTACGCCCACTTCAAGTTATGCCCCCGTCTTGCAGTCTGCAGACAGACCCTTCTCAATATTTCAGAACACCGGTGCTGAAAGGAGCCAAACTTTCTCTAAAATCAGTAAGGTACCAGCTTATCGGATACTGCTATCAGTGTTTCTAATGATGGCACCGAAACGCGGTATTAAACGGGCTCGGGACGGTTTATTATTAGGCTGCAGCTTCCGCCTCCATTCTGTCTCGCACACAGCGCCCTGCAGAGACGCAGATGCCCGTTCATCGCTGTGGAGACGGGGAAGTTAAGAATGTCAGTAACCAGACAGTTTCTGGGTCCCATTGACTTCCATAGAGTATTTTTTTCCTACTATGGAAGTCAGCGGGACCCAGAAACTGTCTGGTTACTGACATTCTTCTAAATATCTTCCTCTCTGTTCAGCAGAAGAAAGAAATTCATACAGGTTTGAAACAACATGAGAGTGAGTAAATGATGACAGAATTTTCATTTTAAAGTGAACTATCCCTTTAATGTAATAGTCCCTCACAGGTTATTTAACTGTAGCTATGTAATGGGACCGAGAAATAACTGAAGCTGACACAAGAATGTGCTTCCTCTATTTGAATCTTTCAGTTTGGGTCTTACAGTAACAAACCAAAGCACATATTTGATAATAAAATTATAATAGTGAACCTTTTGGTTTTTGCATTAGATAGACAGCCAATATCAACAATAACAGAAAAATCCCCCTTTTTCTCTCCTGTGGTAGCCTCTCAAAACACACTTGGAAAACTTGTGCAGTTCTGGGTGCGCTGGAATGTGCTTCCCAAAGAGTTGAATGTTGAAGTGGTGGGACAGCCGCTTCCCAAAGTCTTCCACCTGCTTCAACCTGCTTAAATTCCCAGGACATTACAAAGAATATAGTGTCTTTGAAAGAGAAGTCCATGCAGCTATTTTGAGTGTTGATACTGGTTTTGGAATGGTCTAAGGACATTCATCATATATAATGTGTGCACCATAACATTTTGTTATATTGTTGCCTTTTAATTTTTTTTTTTCAAAAATAAGTACAGCGAATGAGTTCAGAGTTAAAGAGTAAAAAGCATTTGCATGTAGCACCTAGTTCTGTGTGTAAAACTGCAAGTAAAGGCTGCAAGCTTGTCATGTGTTGAGGCATACTTTTATTAAATACTTTATGTAAACATTTCTGTGTTTGGTTCAATAACACTAGTCAATTGGTATAATTAATTTAATACATTAAAGAATGCTGAATTAAGTTTATTAAAGAGTTCCAGCATTCTGGTAATGTTAATGCTGTCTCAATGACATTGCATGTCATAGCATTATTATTTACAGCTGTGCTTTTCCTGCTTTAAGTTGTTCAGTCAAAAGATCTGTGTACATTGTTAAAAAGGAGACAAATTGGAGTTCCCTTTTTTTCTCCATAAGTTTTTCTGAAACAAACATTACTTGATCATTGTGATTTACATAATGTCTGTCTTTCATTTCATTTAAGCTAAATACTTCAAAACAACAAATATTAACCACAATGGGACAGTTATGTCCAAGGATGTCCAACAGGTTTTAATTGTGTTCAGGACGAATTTGTTCATGAGTATGTTGTACAATGCAGTAAGTATTTTATATGAAGACTGCGGTCAAATAAAGACAATGATTTCTCTCAGAATTGTCTTTAATTGTGATTTTAACAAGAAAATTTGAATCTTACAGGAAATCACCATTAGTAACACAGCTGTTATAAAGTACAGCATTAACTACTACTTGCTTCTTACTTAGGTTAAACCTTCTGCATCTTACAGCTTTTGAATCCGGAATTTACAGGAGCATTTCTGATAACTGGCTCACAGTTTGTATGTAGACATCCAACACATTGGACAGAGGGCCATCAGGTTTCGGTAGTCTTTGTATTTCCTGCTCTGTCAGCGAGCGCTGTAGCTGAACTTCAGGGACCACAACATCAGGCTGACGATAACCATTTGGTCCAGTCCAGTCAACTCCATAGTCCATGCCAACCTTTTAATGCAGAAGGAGTGATTACGTCATTGTGGTAATTATCAAATTAGGTTTTGGATGAGAGAGCTATAATGTTTAATTACCACAAATTACTGCTCCTTGTTTAATCCCAACATTATAGCAAGAAAAAAAATTTAAATTCTCTATTTAGTTCCTAGATATGAATCTAACTTACAATATTCTACTGATACAGGTGTGCAGTACAGGACTTTTGAATGGTCTGTACTAGGGCTGGGCGATATATCTAACGATATGATCATGCGCATCTAATCAGTAAAGCTGCTTCCGTGATCACCGCTAAAATCTCCATCACCTGCTTATAATTGGAGTGGCATTTAATAGACAGAGCCGTAGATCGCTGACAAGCCACGCCATATCGCGTTCATTATCGCAGATGAATCGCCTTCGATAATGAACGCGATATGGCGTGGCTTGTCAGCGATCTACGGCTCTGTCTATCAGAGGTGGGACTTTCAAGTCACAAGCAAGTCTTCAAGTCATATTCAAGTCCTCAAAGGGTTAAAGCTAAAGAGATAATTAAGTGACTAATTAAATGATGATTGTACATTAGTGATGAACTTCAGAACGTCCTGAATATCAATTAGCTGATATTCCAGACAGTAGAGTCGAAAAATCAACTATCGAACGGAATTCTTTGTCATTCTTCCTCTCAGCTACAAATGAACAGGAAGTGACAAATATTGTGTGGAAATGTAAAAGTAAGTCCTCTACTGACTGTCATGGTATCAGTATGACATTGATTAAAAAAGTTATACTGAATATTGTAAAACCCTTAACTTATATTTGTAACTTGTCATTCCAGACTGGCTGCTTTCCAAGTAATATGAAAATCGCTAAAGTAATTCCACTCTTCAAAAATGATAACAAACACGCTTTTACTAATTACAGACCAATCTCTCTTTTGCCTCAGTTCTCAAAAATTTTAGAGAAACTCTTCAATTCTCGACTTGAAAAGTTTCTCGAGAAACACCATGTAATTAATGATGGTCAGTATGGCTTTAGGTCCAAAAGAACTACCTCAATGGCAATAACTGAAGCTATCGAAGAAGTCACTAATGCACTGGAGCAAAAGAAGCATGCAGTTGGTATCTTTATTGATCTAAAAAAAGCCTTTGACACTATTGATCACTCAATTCTATTAAAAAAGATGGAAAAATATGGAATTAGGGGGCTGGCTGGAGATTGGTTAAAAAGTTATTTAACAGGGAGGTCACAGTTTGTTAAAATGGGTCAGTATTTATCAGATACTCTGGGCATTGTTTGTGGTGTCCCCCAGGGGTCAGTATTAGGGCCAAAACTGTTCAATGTGTATATAAATGATATGTTTAATACATCCAATGTACTGAAATTCATACTATTTGCAGACGACACAAATATATTTTACAGTAGTGATGATTATAATGAGCTTGTTAATACGGTAAACAGGGAACTAAAGATATTAAAAAAGTGGATGGACACATAAATTATCCTTGAATATAAATAAAACTAAGGTAATGATGTTTGGTAATTGCAACAAAATGTCTGAACAGAGAATAAGTATTGATGGTATTCAAATTGAAATAGTGAGTGAGATAAAATTTTTGGGAGGAATAATTGATAGTAAATTGTCATGGAAACCCCATGTCAGATACATAAAAACAAAAATCTCAAAAAGCCTCTCAATTATAAATAAAGCAAAACTATACCTTGATGAAAATGCACTCCGTATTTTATACTGCACACTGAAAAAAGTGAAACATCAGTGCAATCCATTCAAAATAAATATTTACATTGGTCCAATGGAAAATTGTGATTTTCATACCTTCTGTTTTTACTTTGCCTCAAAGTAAGTGTTACGCCCTTTAGACAAACTTTAAAATATTACTTTAACTTGAATTGTAGTTTAAGGTTAAACCAAAGTTTTGGGGTGTCATGTGATCACGTGACATCATTACGTCTCGGTACTCAGTCGTTGAAAATCTCTGCTGTCCGCCATTATCTCGCTTCACAAGCAAAAGACCATCTCCATGTGCGAGTCTGCGAGAAAACTCAATTAAACAAGGTAAGAGCTCGAATGTGTTTTGCTTGGTGACAACATATCTGTTTTTGAGGAAATTAACATTAAGTCAAAGAACCGGGAACTACTTTACAGACGTCGGGGTGTTCTGTGATGGTGTTTAAAAAATATGAACCGGTTAAAATTGTCATCTCAAATTTTTGCTAATCGCACTATGTGGTCGCGTAGTTAAAAAAAATACTAAACTTATAATAATCGTGTCTAGATCACTATTAATTCAACTGAAGAGCCCCGCCATTGTCTGGACATGTTTAATCGGTAACGGGTTCACTGCTCAGGTGCTGAGGGGGTGGGGGGGGGAGGTGTAATGTATATTATATAAATGTATATAAATTTACGTTTACCATGTACTTGCTAATTAAACACTTTATATGAACAAACTACTAATATATAAAACACAAACGGTCTTCCGACCTTTTACTATTGTTAATTGATATTGATTTGCGCAAGGGAGAGAGAGCAATACAGCGCTCGTGCTGTTTGAGGGCGATGAGAGTGCGCGCTGCCTCATTTTGATTTAACAAATTACAACGTGGCCACAATATAGTAAAACGAGGGAACAAATTAGTATAACCTGCTGAGGTTTTAGTAAAATTATTTACTAGTGCACCCTGTGAACCTGCTCAGATTAGAGATGGATGACAGTGTTGCCATACACATTTATAAATTCAGTGTCCGTTTTGCCACAATGGCTATATTTTCTCTTAACCTTCCTAATGTTAACTTACTATTTACTACTTGTATGTATTTGTTTATCACATATTGTATTTGTAGCAATGGTGAGAGCAATGACTGATTAAAGAGAAACACTATATAAATTATAGTTTAAAGTGACTAACGTTAATGAAAATAATAATCACTGTCCCCTATAAGTTCATGCCATTTCCTTTGTATTTACAGGTGCCCTTTTTCTGGAATCATTAACTGCTTCAGAATTTGGTAGAGTATCCACACATGCACACCAGGCAGTGAACATTATTTTTATGAATATTATAATAATTGTGCCTTACACTTGTATTTTCATTGAAGTCCAAAGCCCCAGAGGATGCCTTGCTAGCAAAAAAAGTAAAGAGACCAAAGAGAGGAGAAGCTAACCATATACCCGACATTCCAACTGGAGAGACTCGAGAAAAACTGGAAAATGAGAGACACTCACTTTTAATAGAAGTAAAGAAACGAGACAATCGTGCAGTGGTAAAGGACAAAATGGCCAAAGCCTTTTCACTGCAAACACAAGAAATTGTGGAAAAGGAATTGGGTGTTGAAGAGTTTGCCTGCATTGTTCACAGAGGATGAGGCATGTAATATTTTGAACTATAAGTAATGGCCTGTAAAGTAGAGGATACTAATGGCCTATTATAAGAAATCTGCAATGAAATATTAAAATTTTGTTCAAAATGAAATGCATTTAAAAAAAAAAATTTTTGTAATTTTGTATTTCAGAATGTATCTCACATGTAGATGTCATGTAATCGTTATTCTGTGTTTTGTTTCATTTAATATTTTTAAGATGAACGCTGAATTTCTCCGGATTACAACTATTCCACTTCATACAAAATTCCTGGCTTCTTTGGACAACCACCACAGCAAGCTGATCGAGCTCTTCAGAAGGAAGGCAGGAGTTATCAGAGAGAAGACCCAGAAGATAATTAAAGTTCTTGATCTGGTATGTACTCCGGTATTGTGTATAGATAGATCTAGATTCATTTGTATGCCTATCCTTTGATCCTTTGTTTGCCTTGTAACTTGTATTCTGAACTAGAAAGTTACAAATATGGATTGAAATTAGTTTTAAAAAATTATAATTAAGTGTCATTTTACTGGATATGGTAAATGCACTCTAATCCAGTGACACTCTCATGGTTTTATTTCCCTCGGAGAAGTTATCATATGTTGGTTATGTGTCCAGTTTGGTCACTTAAAGGAGCTATATCATGCAAACTTTTTTTTTTTTACTTGATTCATGTGAATATTAACATCCAAAAACACTGCACTGGGCTCTGCATTTAACAGTATCTTTCTATGTCAAACTTCAAAATATTTTTTTAAGATATTTTCCTATTAGTATTGTTAGATCGTTACCTCGTCAGCAAGCTGAATTCTCGCTGTATTTGTGAGTTCACAAACACATGAGAATCCATCCTGAACCGCTCCTACCTTCACCGTTTGGACAGAACCAAAATTGGTTCTGGTGAAAAAGACACTATTGAACCACACGTAACACAAACACACATAACTTTTTTCAAAACTAAACATTGAATGGATTTGCAGTGTTTTGTTGTGTTTTTGGCTTTTTCATCACACTTTTTTTTTTTCATGGCTTTGTCATGTTTTTTATTTTTTTGTCATGTTTTTTTGTTTGTTGCTTTTCCAGTATGTTTATTTCACGTTTTACTCTCTTTTTTTTGTTGCGTTTTCATCCTCGTTTTTGTCGCCATTTTGATGCTTTTTTTTAAGCTTTTAGATTTGGGTGATGCCAAACTGGAGAGAATGTGCTCTGTTTAGGTGGGGCTTAAGAGGTTAAATTTATGATTTGACGCTGGGTCAAAATGCAAGGCTATTAATAAAATGTTTAATATCACGATACCGATAATATCACAATATGGCGATACTGCAATAATCAATATATTATCAGTAATAATTCACAATATATCATGTTTTTAGAAATAAGAATATATTTCTTTTTAATTCAATGAATCTCATAATAAAAACAACTGTCTTATCAGTTGCAACAAAACAGTCACAGACACTATTTTTGTTTTGCTGCAGATTATTTTTTTCACTCGGGAGAAATCGAGTGTAATCGGGGATGCTCGCATGGTCGCGGCTTGCAGCGTGTGAGCGGAATTACAAGCCGAGCCGAGCACGTTACAAGCACCTCCCGATAATTTTAAACATGTTTTTTCACCAGCTGTCCCCTATTGCCAAATCATACACAACCACGTCGATGGGGCTATACTTCATTGGCAGCAATCATACAGCGGGTGGATACACGGTCACTGTCACACACACACACACACACACACTTTTCTCTCTCTCCCATTCACAACATGACGGTCTCTGTGTTTAGCGAGAAAGCCCACGTGCAAACTATGTTGTGCCAAAGGTAACATTTTATCATTTTATGTACCTATAGTTGACTGTGAAAGACTTAAAGCAGGATAAATCTTCTTTTATATTGTTCCTGCAAAACATCACAATTATGTCTTTTCATACTACCTTTATACTTTAAGACTTCAGGTAAAGACCTAAATATGATCACAATTACTGTAACTCTGTCCCCATCTTAGTGTTGTCCATGTTTCCGATTTAAAATGTAAAAATATATATTTGTGTGTGTGTATTCCTCTAGAGCCTTGAAGTCAATATGAAAAGATTGAAAAAAGATTGTCTGCTGAAGTGTCTAATTCTCTACTTCGGGGAAGACCTGGACCAACTCATTAAGGAGTATCTGGTGAGTAGTTTTGCATGAATCCTTAAGCTTTTATAATGATAAAGGATGCATCTGACACATTGCCACCCTTGCCCATGTGCACTGTAAAAAATGATTCACTTTATTTACTCAATAAAATTGTTTAAAATGTTACATTCAATATTATTAATTAAATTTAACACTTTATAATTAATTATTAATAATCAAATTAGATGGTTACAACCAACCATTCAAAATGAGTAGAATAACATGAAAAAATTAATTAAAATTTTCACAAAAATATTGATTTTATTGAAAACAAAGAAACAAAAAACACTATGCTAAAGAATACTATGTTATACATGCCAGGCCAGTAGTTGGGGATCATGAAACACTATACATGTTCACATTTTTGTTGCTTAAATAGATATGATACAGGCATCATGTTCAGAAGTTTGTGTCTTCAGTCCCCCAA
This sequence comes from Carassius gibelio, assembly GCF_023724105.1. NCBI lineage: Eukaryota > Metazoa > Chordata > Actinopteri > Cypriniformes > Cyprinidae > Carassius > Carassius gibelio. Next base: position 15,698,930 of record NC_068417.1, on the reverse strand, counting down.
AAGTTATTGAAGACACCTAAGGTTCACAAACAGAATCACTGAAGGAAAAAAAGGTACATTTATAGGGTTACCATTATAGTGGTCAGTGTTTGCTTTAGTAGGGCTCTTGACCCTTGACTTTTTAATGTTACATTTTGTACTGCTGTTGTAACTGAATTATAACAGCTAGATTTGCTGACAGAATTGCGGTGGTCCTGGTTATAATCTAGCACAATCTTTGTTTGGCCTGAGCATTATAAATTGAGTCTGTTCTCGGAGACAAATTGACATTCATTAAAGCAACATCTGTAATTCTGCAATAGAAGACCTGGATTTTTATGTGAAATCCAGAGTTTAAGAATTCTGATTAAGAAAAAAAAATGCGATGGAGAAGGGAAACTTTCTCTTTGGCACTAAGTGACATCAAGAACCAGCATATGATTCTCAAGAATGGTGACAGACAGCATGATGGGATCCATAAATTAGTTTTGATTGGTGGCACCCAGAATGCAGTGCAGCAAGATTTTTGATGGTCACCATTGTTGAGATTCTCAGGCTGATTCTTGATGTTTGTGTGCCTAAATAAAATTTTCTTTTTTTTTTTTTTTTTTAAATGTCCAGACCTTATGCTGTTCAAACATAGGACAACTGAAATCCAGACCAAATGCTGTCAAAACAAACAACACCACCTGATCTTACTCTTTATTGGCTTACCTAGCGGCAATCTCACAATTACAGCAACCAAAAAAAGTTTTGTTTGAAAGGTTAAGGGTAAAGTTCCCAACTACAGCAAACACTGACCACCGTAATGGTAACCAAAATTTAGATTATTCTCCTGCAGTGATTTTGTTTGTTAACATCAGGTGTCTCCAGTTTTGGTAGCTTGAAAACATGAGCTTTTGAACATGGTGCCTGTATCATCTCCATGTAATCAACTAAAACATGACTTTGTAAATTACATTTTTGGGCTGTGTTTCTTAGTCGCCAACTACTGGCCTGGTATGCATAACATAATGTTCATAGTGTGTTGTTTTTCTTAAAGAAATGTTATTTTTTTGTTGTTGTTTCTATTTGTTTAAACTTAGCTTATTTTTTGTGCTATTTAACTCATTTTGAATGGTTAATTTCTAAGTATCTCATTTGATTAATTCTAATGAATTCTTATGTGTTAAATTTAATTAATAATATTGCTTGTAATCTGTTGCCACAATTTTATTAACTAAATATAATGTATTATTTTTAACAGTGTACACCAACTACACACGCATTTCCTATCATGTATGCCTATGAAAGATGGTCAAACCAATCACAGTAGGTATGGGGCGGGTTAATTTGTGCCACCCCGCCTCTATATGCAGGCTGCAGCTGGGTGCTTCTCGTTTTATCCAACAAAACCGATATTTTTAAATATATTTTAATTATTTTTTCCATGTTATTTTACTCATTTTGAATAATTTCTTTCAAGCATCTCATTTGATTAATTCCAATTAATTCTAATGTGTTAAATGTAATTAACAATATTGCTTGTAATCTGTTGCCACAATTTAATTGAGTAAATATAGAGTATCACTTTTTACAGTGTGGAAGCAAAAGAAAGTGTTGCTGGGAAAGTGCTAATTTGGTCATATTTTGATGAGAAAATGCTGCTTTTTTTGCATTATTTCATTACATTTTAAATTAGCTAGAGACCAAAACCAAGTCGTCAGCAGGGCATTTTACTTACAATTTATAATCGTCCTACTCGAAAACTTGCTTGTCTCTGGCAATCAGACGACTGTGAATCCTGAGTCTTGTCTATATAATATAAACCAGATTAATCTCATCATCAACATTTTTTATTTTATTTTGGGAACTGTCTGTGTCCTTTTATGTCAGTACATTGGAAACTGGTTTCATCAGAATAACTTGTAGCTCGTCTTTTTTCAGTTGTCCAGAGGAATGAAGCTGAAACAGAGTTTGCAAGTTCCACAATGGCGGTGTTCGTCATCAGGGAAGAGGGTGATTCTCTCCAACCACCACATGACATTGGTATAGAGATTGAAGGTGTGAAAGTGCTGAACAGGTTGCCATCAGTCGCACATGCATGTGCGATGTTATTTGGCCTAATTTATGTGCTGACCTTGAGCTATCCAGGTGAGCTGGAACACACCTTTGATGCACTACAAAAGTTATTTATGGAGATTGAACCAAAGAAAATGACGCACAAAGTTCTCGGCCTCAGTGTTAAGCTGTGAAAGTAAATTAGCAAAGAGAAATACATTTGAATACGTTGTATTTGGTTCCGTTTTAGAGCTTGTACTCAAAAACATTGCCGGTTAATGAATTACTGTTCAATGAAAAAATCTTTAAACTGATGTTAAACTCAATTTATTGTCAAGTTGTTTTGTGGTATAGATATTTGGGCACATCGTTAACATTAAAAGGATAGTTCACCCAAATAGCAAAATTATGTTATTAATGACTCACCCTCATGTCGTTCCAAACCCGTGAGACCTCCGTTCATCTTCTGAACACAGTTTAAGATATTTTAGATTTAGTCCGAGAGCTCTCAGTCCCTCCATTGAAACTGTGTGTACGGTCTACTGTCCATGTCCAGAAAAGTAAGAAAAACATCATCAAAGAACGAATCACTCGATGTAACCGGATCTTCTTGAACCTGTTCACCAAATCGAACTGAATGGTTCAAAAAGATCCGGATACATCGAATGATTTGTTCACGAACCGGATATCACAAACTGCTTTGATTTGAACTCTCACACACAGACACGGAAGAGAAGACAATGCTGAATAAAGTCAGAGTTTTTGCTATTTTTGGACCAAAATGTATTTTTGATGCTTCAACAAATTCTAACTGACCCTCTGATGTCACATGGACAACTTTGATGATGTTTTTCATCATCATGGACATGGACAGTATACCGAACACACAGCTTCAAAGGAGGGACTGAGAGCTCTCGGACTAAATCTAAAATATCTTAAAACTGTGTCCTGAAGATGAACTGAGGTCTTACTGGTTTGGAACGACATGAGGGTGGGTTATTAATTACATAATTATGATTTTTGGGTGAATTATCCCTTTAACTTTTAAACAGTTTTACAGTTATTAAAGGCTATTGCATTACATTACTCAGGTTTTACATATTTTACTGTTTCATTGATTGGTAATGTGCTCAATATTGATGTGGGACTCTTAAGCACTTGTTTTTTATTTTATTTTTTTGTTAATCTAGCCAGGTTTGTACAGTGTAGAAACTGTATTGCACTTAATTGCTGTTACAAAAAAGGTCATACCATATTTACTGTCACAGCTGTGGATGTTACATGGTCTGCGAACATGTTTTAAAAGTAAAACGTAGCAATCGGTAAAAAATAATTTATGTATTTGTTTTCTTAATTTATTTATTTTCTATTTGTAGATGGGTATTATGTAAATATGTTCATTAGGGAAAACTGATTGTTTATTGAATAGTGGAGAAGGAGTAGGTTTTAATAAGCTTATGCTTCATCCTACTCCTTTTCGGACATGTTGGTTTCATATTATTATCATTAATTGTTTGATTTGTTTGTCTTTTTATTTTCAGTTTACTTTCTTTTGTTACTTGTTTTATGTTTATGTTCGAAATAAAGCATTCATTCATTCAAAAAAAGAGATGTAATTCTTGCAGAATTAAATTTCAGTCCTTTTGAAGTTAATTTTTGTGTCTTTATTTAAGGAAAATGAGCTACAGACCCAAACAAACAAGGTATTTTGTACAACAAAACTTGAATATGGGAGCAACTTTGGGTTTTTTGAGGTTTTATAATATTGACCTAAATTTATTGACTTTGTTATAATTAAAATTGATAGTTTGTTCTGAGTAAAAAAATCAACTTAAGAAAACCTAATCTAATAACTTGTAACAAAATTACATCAATTTTATAAATTTTTTCCAAAGTAAAAATTTCTATTTATTTTATTAAAAACTGAAAATATTAGTTTTTCCTAAAAGAAAAAAAAATAATTAGAACCAAAGCAAAATTTTGATTTACATCAAGTAAAAATATATAGTTTCAACTAAATCAAAAAAATTATTTGAGAAACTAATTACATCTATTTAATTAGTTTATTTCAAAGTAAAAACTTAACTTGGATGTAGGGGTGTGACGGTTAGTATATAACCGTGAGACCGGCGGTTATAGTTGAACACCGTCATTAGAACTTTATAACCGCCAAAACCGTGTCACTAAAATATTTTTTACAAACATTTTTTATCAAAAATTATTTTCATTTTTTAGATAGGATCATCAGATGCGCAATATATCGGGAGACATGGTTTTTACCACTTAATGAAGTTTTGTAAATCGTCAGACATGATATTTACCACTTCATTAAATTTTGCTTTGTAGAAAACCTTTCTTAAAAAGGAATTTCGTTTTGAACAAATTTTATTTTAATTTTAATAGATGTTTCATCAACCAATTGCATGTATTTTAATAAATAAAAAGCAAATATAGCAGACAATGATAACCGTGACATGGAAGCACCAGCGCGCCGCGTTCACTTGCACTGCACTGTGAACTAGAGCACATCTCATTGTAAATGAAACTCAGCGTAGGCCTATGCCTCATACTCTAGCATTAAATATTTTTGCTGCATCCTTTCTAGAACAGACAATGGCTTTTTTTTTTTTTTTTTGCGGCTCGCATCAGCAAAGCATAGACCGCAAAACAATCAGCGGATGGCGGGCGGGTGCGGCTTTGAAATTTGCTCAAAAAACTTTGGCGCGGATGATGAGTTTTGTGACAGATCTCCTTAATAAACGGAGGTCTGAAATCTCTGCCCCTTTACTGATCAGAGCGCGCGCTGACACGGAGTTAACCCGCTATCTCCAAGATCAACCAATTGACTCTACGGCAGATCCACTAGCATGGTGGCGAGACAATATGAAACAAAATGAAACACGCTATCCGCCCCCCCCCCCCAAATTACAGCAATTTTTTTAAGTTAATCCAAAGTATCATTTTTTTCAGTGCACCCTGGTACTACCATACCTTACTTTTTGTGTTGAAGTGTGGGGGAATACTTATCAGAACACAATAAATCCTCTGATTATATTACAGAAAAGAGCTGTGAGGATCATTCACAAGGTTGGTTTTCTAGAACATACTCATAATCTGTTTATGCAGTCAAAATTGCTAAAATTTGATGATCTTGTAAAATATAATACATCAATATTCTTATATAAAGCATTTAACAAATTATTACCGCCTAACTTACAACGTTTTTTTACAACTCCTGTGCGAGCTCATAACTTGAGAGGCATTTTTCATTACCGAGTGCCCGAACCACACTGTAAAAAGTGATACTCTATATTTACTCAATTAAATTGTGGCAACAGATTACAAGCAATATTGTTAATTACCTTTAACACATTAGAATTAATTAGAATTAATCAAATGAGATGCTTAAAAGCAATTATTCAAAATGAGTAAAATAACAAGAAAAAAAAAATTAAAATGTATTCAAAAATATCGTTTTTGTTGGATAAAACGAGAAGCACCCAGCTGTAGCCTGAATATAGAGGCGGGGTTGCACATGTCAACCCGCCCCATACCTATTGTGATTGGTTTGACCATCTTTCATAGGCATACATGATAGGAAATGCGTGTGTAGTTGGTGTACACTGTTAAAAATAATACACTATATTTAATTAATAAAATTGTGGCAACAGATTACAAGCAATATTATTAATTAAATTTAACACATAAGAATTCATTAGAATTAATCAAATGAGATACTTAGAAATTAACCATTCAAAATGAGTTAAATAGCACAAAAAATAAGCTAAGTTTAAACAAATAGAAACAACAACAAAAAATAATTAACATTAACATAATAACATTTCTTTGAGAAAGAAAAACAAAACACTATGCTAATGAACACTATGTTATGCATACCAGGCCAGTAGTTGGCGACTAAGAAACAGCGCAAATATGTAATCCACAAATTCATGTTTTAGTTGATTACATGGAGATGATACAGGCATCGTGTTCAAAAGCTCATGTTGTCAAGCTACCAAATCAGAATCACTGCAGGAAAATAGTCTACATTTTGGTTACCATTATGGTGGTCAGTGTTTGCTGTAGTTGGGATCTTGACCCTTAACCTTTTAAACAAAACTTTTTTTAGGTTGCTGTAATTGTAAGATTGCCGCTAGATAAGCCAACAAAGAGTAAGATCAGGTGGTGTTGTTTGTTTGACAGCATTTGGTCTGGATTTCTGAGTTGGTTTTGTCTTACAGGCAACAGTTGTCCTATTTTTGAACAGCATAAGGTCTGGACATTTAAAAAATAATAAATATTTAGGCACACAGACATCAAGAATCAGCTTGAGAACCTCAACAATGGTGACCATCAACAACTTGTTGCACTGCATTCTGGGTGCCACCAATCAAAACTCATTTATGGATCCCAACATGCTGTCTGTCACCATTCTTGAGAATCATATGCTGGTTCTTGATGTCACTTAGTGCCAAAGAGAAAGTTTCCCTTCTCCGTCACAATTTTTTTTCTTAATCAGAATTCTTAAACTCTGGATTTCACATAAAAATCCAGGTCTTCTATTGTAGAATTACAGGGGTTGCTTTAATTAATGTCAATTTGTCTATAAGAACAGGCTCAATTTATAACACTCAGGCCAAACAAAGATTATGCTAAATTATAACCAGGACCACCGCAATTCTCTTAGCAAGTCTAGCTGTTATAATTCAGTTACAACAGCAGTACAAAATGTAACACTAAAAAGTCAAGGGTCAAGAGCCCAACTAAAGCAAACACTGACCACTATAATGGTAACCCTATAAATGTACCCTTTTTTTCCTTCAGTGATTCTGTTTGTGAACCTTAGGTGTCTTCAATAACTCTGTTTTGGGGGACTGAAGACACACACTTCTGAACATGATGCCTGTATCATATCTATGTAAGCAACAAAAATGTGAACATGTATAGTGTTTCATGATCACCAACTACTGGCCTGGCATGTATAACATAGTATTCTTTAGCATAGTGTTTTTGTTTGTTTGTTTTCAATGAAATCAATATTTTTGTGAAAATGTTACTTAATTTTTTCATGTTATTCTACTCATTTTGAATGGTTGCTTGTAACCATCTAATTTGATTATTTATAATTAATTATAAAGTGTTAAATGTAATTAATAATATTGAATGTAACATTTTAAACAATTTTATTGAGTAAATAAAGTGAATCTTTTTTTACAGTGCACTCGTAAATATTATTGTGTGTCTGTATGTGGAGTGAAACTCTGGAACAAACTGGACTTGCAACAAAAGCAATGCCGAACTATTTATCAATTTAAACTGTTATATAAACATTGGGTCTGGTTAAAATACAGAGATGAAGGTCTTTAATTTAAAGTGCTGTTGTATTCTGTCTCATAGTGTGAACATCTGCTCAGTGTTTCCTTACCATGGTTGGTATATTGTCCATTACCATCGTTGGTATATTGTCTATTACAATTGTTGCCATTATTTATTTTATATTGTAGTTAAATTTATGTTGTACTCTGTCTCATAGCGTTAACATGTGCTCAGTGTTTTGGTATATTGTCCATTACCATCGTTGGTATATTGTCCATTACCATTGTTGGCATTGCTTATTCCTATTACATTGTTGGTATAAACTGTTATTATAATAATTACTTGTGGTAAATGCCACCATGATATATTTGTAAATAATCTATGAGCAAAATAATAATGAAGCTCAATTATTAATCACTAAATGTGGAACTGGGGTGGGATTAAATAAGTTGTCTTCTTCCCACTCCCTTTCAGGCAGAATTCGATCGTCATATTTGAATACGGTATATTTTGTTTTTTGTTTTGTTTTTTGTTTTTCTTGCACTATATGATTTAATTATATTTGTCTACCTTGTACTTTTTGTGCCATTGCCTGGAATAAATGAATAAAAAAAAAAATCAACTGTTAACAATCAACATCACTGAAGTAAAGAGAAACACAAGAACAACTGAATTTAGCCACAGCCTTCAACTGAAAAAAAAAAACACTATGGCACCATAATTGTGGTCAAGGTTTGCTTTAAGTAGTGTCTTGACCCTTTTACTAATTCAAACCAATTTGATTCAAAACAATTTTAATATTGTTTTCGCAACAAACATGTATGCATCAGTGATTCGCGGGTTGATCCAAAATGAGCGGGTGCCTGCGGTCACCCGCGGTTGCCCGCGGTTACGAGTCATCCAAAAAATATTTTTAATGATATTCCGGCCGCGGTCGGTCGGGTCGTTTGAAATAGAGATGCCAATTAAACCTTTGTAATTAATATAGTACTAGACACAATTTTGAAATACATAGGCCTACACTTTATTGGCTGAATAACTGGCGCGGAGATGATGCACGAGCTCAGTCTGCACGTAGAGATGAAAGCGGCACGAGAAAAGGTGAAGACCTGTTTTCGGTAAAACATGATTTTGACAACTTCATTAAGTTTTGTTTTATAGAAAACTCTTTTTAACCCTCTGGAGTCGATTAACGCGAATACGCCTTAGGAGTCATTTTCTCCTGATAACCCCGGAAAGAACTTAAATTACACTTTCAGTTTTGATCGTACAGATCAGAGTAATACATCAATCGAATCTGTAATCTACTTTTTTGAATACAGACATAATAACAACAGAACTTTGTGCACTTATAAAATAAAGATAACAAACAAGGTGTGCTGTCTGCAGCCTTTGTCTGCGCTGATGTCATGTACAAGCATGTCATTAAAATGAACTGTAACTCCATGAATACTCAACGAAGAGACATGAGAGAGATATCTTTAGAAAGCTTGACATGTCTGCTTTTAAACTAAACAAGTGCTGCCAAAACAGATATTCTGAGATAAAGTAATCCATATGAAAACAACGCGATGTCTAGTTTTTCACGTCTCCCTTCATTAATGTGACCACGCCCCCGCGCTGAACGCTCTATTCAGATTCATACTGAAGCGCGCGGCTTGAATACGCCAATAAGAAAAAGCAGCGAGACTGTTCAAGTTCTTTTATTTTACTGTTTGCTTCGCGATGATAAATAATAATGCTGGTAATAATGATAAATGGTAATAATGCTGTTCTTTCAGTTTATCCCCCTAATAAACCTGAAAAAATATTCTTAGCTCTTTTAAACATTAATAATAATGATAATGATGATAATAATAACAATAAATGTTTTTTTTGTAGAAAATCAGATTGTTAAGATAAAGATTTTCGTTTTCTATAAATTGTATCTTAATTTTGATCAATGTTTTATCAATCAATTGCCCGTATTTTATAAATTAGAAGCATATATATAACAGAAAATGTAATGAGGCCGTGCCTGCACGATCACTTGCATGTGACCTGGAGGGCGCCGAAACTCAGCTTTGAGAAATATAGGCTATCTATTACAGAAAGCTTGAAATGTCTACTTTTAAACGAAAATATTAAAACCAAAATAAATAGGCTACTCTCTGATTATGTAATCCATATGAAATGTGCATTTCTCTCTGGCATTCATGGCAAGTCAGCATCGTCAACTTAATCTTTGCAGCGACACAGAAAACACCTGTTTATTACTAATCAATTAAATGTCTCCTTGCATATTTTGGAACCAGCAGGCCATTCTGGGTTGAGCGAGACCCCACGGAATGAGCGAACGGAGTGTATCGGAGCTCACAAGCTCTGATCGGAACAAACCCGGGCCTTACTGTCTGCTGAACAGAAACATCAAAATAGACATAGCCAGACTAGACTATTTTAGAACAAATGATGAGCTTATTGACAATTATTTTTAATAATTCTTGACAAAATTAGAACATATTAAGGATTTTTTTTTTGTTTGTTTGTTTTAGGTTTTTGCCTAGTTCCTACGTCTATGGCCCAATGACGATATGAAAAAAATGCGGGTCAGGAAGCGGATCGGGTACAATATTTTCTTTTCCTTTTTTGCGGTCAGAGTTGCGGGCGGGTTAGTTGAAAATGTCGGTCGGGTGCGGGTTATTAATATATTGACCCGCGCATTACTGGTATGCATTGCTGAGTCGAACCTTGCAGTAACAGATGATCTTATGCTTTTTCTGCTTATAACTCATGATGACTGAACATCATGAAATTGTGTTTATCTTTGGATAGTAGACCGACACTCAGCTATTACTGAACTGAAGTAAAAAAAAAAATCACAATGCTTCAATGTTGAAAGACACAAAAGGAGGTTTTTAGACAAAGACACATATCACACAATCCTCAACTGGTGACAATTTTCATACTGCAGTGCATGATGGGAGTTTTTACTAAGGTTTTACCCAGCATGCAACATTTAGTTGATTGTCACCACTGTTGAGAGTCATATGCTGGTTCTTGATGTCTGTGTGTGTCTACAGTAGGGCTGCACGATTAATCACATGCGATTGTCATGCGTGTCTTTGTCAGTAAAGCTGGTTCTGTGATTAGCAGTAAATGTCCACCACCTGGTTTCAAATGGAGTGGCACTTCCCAGCTAGAGTTTTCTTTGTTCTAAAATGTTCTAAGAACATTCCCATGGATTGTTCTAACAATGTTTTTAGCGGGTAGTTTTATTTTTGTTCCCAGAACGTTCTCTCAAAAGATAGGATAACGTTCTCTAAAAACATTCTACAAATGTTTATCAATAACATTATTAGAACATTATTCCCTAACATTCTAATTAAGATTTAAGTGGATGTTTAGATGTGGATGTTGATGTCTGTTTAAAAGTAATAGCTTGGTTTGATGTCACCATAATGCTGGTAAGTGTTGGCTTTAGTTGTGCAATTTGACACTTGACTTGACGGTGTTGTTTTTTAGCTGCTGTCATCTTTATTGTGGCTAAAACAGCAAACAAATATGTGGTTCAATGGTGCTGTTTGCTTGCTGATGATTGATATGTCTGATTACTTGTTTTCACCCAAGCTACTGTGTGGTGTTAGGTAAGTATTATTTATTAAAGTGACTCAATGGTCAACAGCCTGACACCCAGTTGAATTTAAAGCAGATAATTTCAAAAATTTAAAAAAATTTGTCACACAAACATCAAGATTCTGTGTATGAATCTCAGCAATGGTGACATCCTTTATGCTGCAATGTATTCTGGGTACATCATGCAAAACTCATCCATAGCACCCAGAATGCATTGCGGCATGAAGCATGTCACCATTGTTGAGATTCTTACACTAATTCTTAAGGTCTCTGTATGTCTAAGCATCCTATGGTTTGAAGTGATTCTAAAACAATGTAGTTTAAAAAGATCAGATAAAAATAAAATAACATAAATTGTCAGGACCCTGTGTATTGCAACACATCTGCTATAGTCACTAATATTAAATTAATAGCGTAGAATAGACTCCTGGTAAAATCAGTTGATCAGATTGTTACATTAAGACATCTTTAATATCAGCCAGTAACCAACATTATCTAATGACATCGTTTTGTCACTGTTTTTGCTGTAACAGATATAATTACAGCAGCTAAATGAACGCTAACACTGAAAAGACTCATACTTCCTAAGTACTGATCACCATAATGGTGACATCAAACTAAACTATAATTTTCAATAAACCATCAACATCTCTGTTAATCTCAATAAGAACTTTTTTACATTTATGACAGAAATAAATCTTGTTTATAATAAGTGAAGACTGTCATGTTTTTGGAGTATTTACGCTAGAGTTTGACACCAAACAGAGGTTGGGTTTTCACTTTCAACCAACATCTGACTTCTGAGCAATGTCAGTCCACATCTAGTGTGATGGGAAGCCGTAATTCACTGACAAGCTGTGCAATATCACGTTCATAATCGCAGATTAATCGCATGCGGTTATGAACGCGATATTGCGTAGCTTGTCAACGATCTACGGCTCTGTATATTAGGTGCGGCTCCATTTGAAAGCAGCTGATGGACATTCACTTTAATTTTTTCCATAGTGTAGTTTTACTGGGTTGATTATGCTAAACTTAAATAGAGCTAATGTTAATTTGATTGTAATCTGACCACCTATCACATACAGATTAATTTCTTCTCTCTGCTTTACAGCACCTCATGCAATGCTACATAAAGAGATCTAACATGACAGTCAAGGGTCAAGAGCCCCACTAAAGCAAACACTGATCTCCATTATGGTTGCATCACTTTAACCAATAAAACATCAACATCTGATCCTCTCTAATTCTCAAGAACAGCAGATGTTCATCACTAATGTACAATCATCATTTAATTAGTCACTTAATTATCTCATTAACTTTAACCCTTTGAGGATTTGGGATATGACTTGAAGACTTGCTTGTGACTTGAAAGTCCCAACTCTGGTAAAAACTGAACGTCAGTTAACAATCCAAAGAAGACTATCTCATGATGTCCAAGTCAACATGAGTTATAAGCAGAAAAAGCATAAGATCATCTGTCACTACAAGGTTTGACTCAGCAATGCATACATGTTTGTTGCAAAAACAATGTTGAAATTGTTTTGAATCAAATTGATTTGAATTAGTAAAAGGGTCAAGACACTACTTAAAGCAAACCCTGACCACAATTATGGTGGCATAGTGTTTTGTTTTGTTTTTCAGTTGAAGGCTGTGGCTAAATTCAGTTGTAGTTCTTGTGTTTCTCTTTACTTCAGTGATGCTGATTGTTAACAGCACAAGTTCATCATTGATGCACAATCATCATTTAATTAGTCACTTATTTATCTCATTAACTTTAACCCTTTGAGGACTTGGATATGACTTGAAGACTTGCTTGTGACTTGAAAGTCCCACCTCTGCTGTCTATTAAACGCCACTCCAATTATAAGCAGGTGATTAAAGATTTTAGCGGTGATCACGGAAGCAGCTTTACTGATTAGATGCCCATCATCATATCGTTAGATATATCGCCCAGCCCTAGTCTGTACCTGGATTAACAAGTGAAACACTGTAGCTGTACAATATCAGATGAGGTGGTTAGAATGTAGACATACTATGTAGGACATAGAAAAATAATAAATTCAAACCTACATGGGGTCCTGCTGTGCCTCATGTTCATGGCGAGACCACAGCTGAAGTGGGGACTGATTTCCCTCAGTGCTCAGTCGGTGGCAGTTCCAGCCACGCTGGAAAACCTCAAGGTGCTTCTGAACGTGAGGCAGAAAGCACCAATGTAGAGCAAACACATGAACTTCGCTGTCAGGATTTAGAAGCTCTTCTCTCTCAAGGCTGTAAAAGATGCTGTAGAAGAGATCAAGCACTCCGGTGTAAACATCTCTCCAGAGGCTCTCTATTCTTATGGGAAAAAGGAAAACTGCATTTCATTATATAATTTGGTGAAGATTTCTGTATTAGACTTTTGTGAGTCACAAGTGATGATTGAGAGGCATTGTGTTTGTGTGAGTCTATACATTGTCTTTGTTTTTTTAATGCTTGCATAGTAGGCTAGGCTATGCATTTAAGATACTTTGGGGAAATGAAGCCCAGAAATTTAGGAATTTAAGTGTTTATTTTGTGTTCTGTATGACTGTTAACTCCTTCAATGTGCACATTATTGGGTAAATCATAATAATTAGTAACTAAAAGTGATTCCAATTTATGTATTTGTAGGTAAGTGATCTGTTGCAAGCTGGAGGATGTTTGAGCTCAGAACACAAGCCTATCCATATAAAATGTGGTATCTGGTATGCCTACCTGATAGGGCTGCACGATATTGGGAAAAAATGACATTGCGATACTTAAATTTTTCTGCGATATATTTTGCGATATTTTTTCTTACAAACAAAAATGGGGTGAGCACACTTACATTCTCATTTTAAATGATTGAAACATCGACACCATCGTGTCAATTGATTAATATGCGCGAGGGAGAGAGAGCAAGAATGTGCTCGCTGGTGTTGTTTGAAGAAGGCTCGCTCTCTCTCTGTCTCTCTCTTGCCTGTCTCTCTCTCGCGCTCCCTCTCTCGCGGTCTCTCTCTCTCTGCCCTGTTAAACTTGCATGTGGTTTTCAGTCCTGTCAATGATAAACTTTCACTCTATGATTGTTTAGCTGTGCAATTAATCCGCAAATCACATTCGTCAAGGGCCGGGGAGCAGCTGGCCCGTACAGTTAATGAATAACGGATCATCTACGACAGCCTACATCGCACATCCTGCGATGTGACTATCGTGGATTCGTACATCGCGATATCGATGCTTAAACGACACATCGTGCAGCCCTACTACCTGATACAGCCCCACTTTACTATCACTTTTAAAGTGATTATTTACTTCATGTAATATTAGTCAAACAACAGTAATTTGCAGGATAAAGCTTCAGCCTTAAAAGTGAAGCAGTTTGTGTTGCCATCTTTTATAAGTACAATGTTACCTTTGATTATGGACACTCCTGCCAGCAATGTGCGAATTCCTGTCAAGTCCTCTGTTTGCCACCGTGTAGCCTGCAACTTCAACATTTTCCCCTCCTTTATCCGACCTCACACGAGATGGCACACCATAGACATCAACGGCTTCCAGAAAGCTTCTCAGGACTGTTACAGCACAATTGTTGGTGGCAGCACTCAGGTACACAATGAGACGACTAAAGCCGTCAATACCACCATGTACAACAATTCACCTTCTGAAACATATATGGACATATTAAGAGCAATTACACCACCTCTATCATGCACCTCTGTGTGTAAGCTAAGGCAAGTGTTACACAGAAGTCTAACTTAATCAAGCTTTTAATATTGTATTTATAATAGCCTATCTTTAATAGACACAAAAAACATGGTTCCTGAATGATGAATAATGTTCTGGGTCCCAACTTCTGTTTTTTAATTCCAGGTCACAACATCTAGTTCATAATTTATGTTGTAATATACACTCACAACTAAACAAGTGGATTTATTTAATGTATGGCTCTGTGGAGTATTTTGATTTAAAGTAGTCCTTTAATCCATCCACCATGGACAAATCAAAATCTCAATATACATAAAAAGTAGACCTATCGAGTTTTCAATACTAGGATAATTCACTGTATGGAGGTTGCTATGAAATTTTGTAAAAGTAGTTGATATTATTAATGTTTTTCTGATACCTTATTAACTTGTGATTTCCGTCGATGTGCCACAAACTGTTTGGCGCTGCGCCTTCGTGGGTTTAGCTGAAGGGTGCGCATCAAAACTCCCTGAGAATCCACACGCGCATGGATTCCTGCACACGTTGTCCTATAATATGCAAAACAGGACAGAGAATTAGGTGTACTTAAAAAACAAGTTGACCCTTTCCCAATCTCACAGTACATTAACAAGTAGACCAAAATCCAGCCTGACAGTAAATAAAAGAAAATAATTTTCCACCTGAGCAAGTAGCCCAAATCCCAAACTGTTAGTAAACTACCCCCAGAGCCAGTGAATGGTAACACAGTGACTTGCTCTTTATGCGGATGCCTTGTGCACTGAGGTGACCCAACATCATTTTGTAACCACAGTTGGGATGATGCTGCAGAATTTGGATCACAGTTTCATCCAGATCGTTGTCGTTCAGTGGAGTTAATAGACTGTGGACTCTGATCATCAAAAACATAGTGTACATGTTCAGTGATCAGTAATTCAGTTCAGATCAGTATCATTTGCTTAGCTGTCAGTTATCTGCAAAAGCACTTAGACCACATTTGCAATGAGGCTTAAAAGACTAAGAGAGACTTACATCAAGTAAAGTTAATTTGATTTGTATATTCCAATATCTGTGCCTCAAAGACCTTTACAATTTGTACAGCAATAGAACATCTTCTATCCTTACATCCCTTATGGACAAACATGTTAGGAAGAGCAACATAGGAGGGATATCATCCAGGACGGACATTCAATAGGCTAGATATTATGAACGGAATAGACCAAGATGAGGTCATAGAGTTCAGTATGAAGTAATGAATAGAAAAAGGGAGGTTTCTTTTTCAGAAGGTCTAATGTGTATCTCTGTTTTAACTATGTCAGAAGTCTATCAGAGATCAGCCTCTCACCCTCAATAACAGCCAGAGCAAGTGTCCCTTGTTATAAAAGGTGTAAAAAACGTAAAATTACCTTATGCCATATTGTGCCATCCTTCGACGAACTGTTCTCTCGCACACTTCGAACAACTGCGCAATTTCTCCAGCAGTGTGCCCCAAAAGGAGGTGAACTTCAATTATATCAGGTGGTAAAAGGTACGATGGCCGTCCATGTGTCGCTTCCTCTGTCTCAGAGAGAATGTGAAGTTGGCGGAGGATTTCTTGAAGACTCTCTAGCACTGCTACCTCAACTTCAACATCCATATCAGCATTGATCTGAACTAAATCCTCCATTACTCTGCACAAACGAAACTGGAGATAGTCATTGGACGCATTGTTCTCACAATCCTGCTCTAATGATCTTAAATCGTTAGCAATTGCTTGAACAAAAATCTCCATCCAGGCTACATAAAATTGAAAATTAACTCAATTACCTCTATTAACTCAAGCAGCATTATCAAGTACCATCGAAATCAAGGCAGTAGTAGTAGATTCGATCACATCGCTCTAACCAATCCTTCTTCAGACTGATGTTGGCACCCCCCACTCAATTAGCATACAGGCGCAGGGAAAACAGGGGGCAAGGAACTCGACCGGAAGTTGAAGTCGGGTGGGGGCTGCCATCTTTTAGCAGAACTTCACTTGCGTTAGCATTCCCATTGACTCCCATTCATTTTGGCGTCACTTTGACAGCGAATAACTTTACATCTGAGGCGTTTAAAGACTCTGTTTGTCCATTATTTATTTCTAAAGATACACGACAATGTATAAAGGGCTCCATTACCTTCTATGTTACATTATGGCCCTGTATAAACAGTTTTTGTAAAAAATAGGCTAACGATTCCGTCATAACCACTCGTCTCTCTGTCGCATTACCGTACAGACAGGAGGAGAAGCTCGCAGGCAATTAACTTAATATGGCGTACTGGCGTTACATTTTAAAATACTATACAAAATAATTAATCAGAATACTTACTCCTGCTCACTCAGGCCAAAAAACTCCCCGCTCAAGCTCGCCATCTCTGCAAGATTAACGATGGCAGTTTACACGCACAGCCACTTAGAAGATTTACATCTGACAGACAGGTTGCTGACGTCGTCAAGCTTGAGTCTGCGCGTCAGAAACGGAAGTGCTAAAAAACGCTAAAAATGGGCTTCACTTGTCTCAATTGAGTTCCAATGGGGTCGCTGTGTCCATTTCTTTTACTGTCTATGAGGGAAAATCAATGTAGAAATGTGGAAATACGGAAATAAATAAATGTAGAAATGTGGAAATAGAGAAATAAATAAATGTAGAAAAGTGGAAATACAGAAGTTAATAAATGTAGAAGTAAATAAATGTAGAAATATATAAATAAATATATAAATAAATGTAGAAATACATAAATAAATAAATACATGCAAAAATACAGAAATAGCCATTTATATTACCAAAATCTATTTATTTTCACTATTATTTCTGCATTTATTTATTTATTTCTACTTTTATTTATTTATTTTTCCTTCTGTCATTTTTAGTCCTTCATAGACTTCTGTATCACTTTTGACAATGAAAATTACTCCACAATGTTTCGTTTCATAAGAAATGTTTAACAAGACACAGCCATTGTAGCTGAGATAGAAGACTTTATTTATTTGAAACTAAATTATGTGTTGGTTTCATTTTCAATGGTACGAGTTCTGTTTCAGTTCTATGGCTAAAACCACAATCAAAATGTTATTCCAGGAACCAGTAACAAGACGCACCATTTTAAGTTGAGATGGAATACTGTATGTTTTATTAATCAGTGTGTTAGCGGATTCAAATTTAATTCAATAGTATGCATCCTGATTTACATATGATAGTAAAAAGATGGCTGTAAATTTGGTTCTTTGAACAAGTAACAAGACACACCCATTTAAATTTACATTCTAAATTAATTAATTTAACCTTCTGAATGTCAAAACTTGGTCAAGACAAGTGCAATATGTTCCTCTAGGTGGCGCTAAACTGCACAATCTTTGTCATGCTTTGCAAGTTTTTTCTCAGTCAGTACAATTCAATAACTTTTGTTGTGCTACAGTTATGTGAATGAAACCAACAGCTAAATGTTATTTTATGAACACACAATAAGACATACCCCTTTTATTTGAGGTTTATTTTTTTATACATTTCACAAGTGAAGCATTTAGATGGAAATGTTCTCTTCGTTTTGCACCTTGCAGATAGTCCTTTACCTGCACTTTTACATTATAAGGTCTATCAGTTATAATTCCTTAAGGCAGATTAAAACCATTAAAACACAATGTGTGTTCTCTTCTACATTTGAAAACAATTACAACACAGTATGTTTCTTGTCATTGTGCTAAATCGTTAAAGAATTATTGAAGATTTCCGAGGCTGAATCTCTGACAAAATGTCAAACGTCGAACCAACTTTATCGGTCTCGTTCTTCAAATGCAAAAAGAAAAAAAACTGCATTATTTCAAGAGGTGGCTGATTATAATATCGATCATGTATCGGTACATTAAATATTACAAGATCAGATCTCTGAATTTTGTTCAGTAGTGCCTATTTTTTACACTCACACACGCGATCACATTCCGATATCAGAATGCAGTCAGAGATAAATTATGCGATTAATTCAACCTCCTGAGTTCATATAGCAAGTACTGTGTTATGGTGAAAGCCACACGAATGGCAAGACTAAATTAAGGATAAAGAAAATGTATATTATATACTTGCTTGATTCGTCGTCTGCAGCACATTATGTATCATCTGTAATCATCGAAATATGACGCTCCGTTGTCCCCTTCTTGTTTGTTCCTACCTCACACATTGCGACGGTTACACAAACATTTTTCAAAAACTGGTGAAGTAGTGCGCCGTCGTGACGTAGTATTTTGGCGCATGCGCATTAAACAGAAGAGACACTGGTTATTATTTCAAGCTTTCCATTTCTACTGGAAGTTCAAGTTGTTCTAATTTATTGGTTAGACTCATTCACCTAAATGGTTTAGCTTCGTACCTAACTAGCCTTCTACCACGCTACAACCTATCACGCACCCTAAGGTCACAAAACGCTGGACTTTTGGTAGTTTCTAGGATAGCAAAGTGCACTAAAGGAGGTAGAGCTTTCTCACATTTGGCTCCCAAACTCTAGAATAGCCTTCCTGATAATGTTCGGGGTTCACACACTCTCTCTGTTTAAATCTAGATTATAAACACGTCTCTTTCAACAAGCATTTGAACAATATATCTTAAATTGTGAGTGTAGTTGCATCTGATCGAATGTGCATTCTTATTCTTTACCTTAGGTTAAACTAATTAATGTTACTTTGTTGGATCAGCAGCTATGCTAATTATGTCTCTATTTGTTTCTATGTTTTGCCACGGGATTTACATAAATTGTATGTTATTGCCCTTATGTAAAAAAAAAAAAGAGTTGCCCGCTCCAATATGGCGGCGACGTTGACAAATGAGGGTTTTACAAGCAGCCACTTCCTACAACAGCTGCCGATTTTTCACTGAACTCTCCAGCATGTGTCACCAGCGTGTGCTATGTC